>NC_085051.1:35171686-35249186 GCF_963662255.1 Cinclus cinclus
CAAAGCCCCTTAAATTAAGCTATGGATGCTGTTTTCTTTAGTCTTCTTTAATACCTTGTATTTCTTTAATACTTTGCTCAAATTCAAAATCTAAACCAAGACTAAATAACATTTATTCTAGTTCAGCATCTTGAGTTTTTACGATATACATATAAATACAGTATTTTTCAGTTTATACAATATTGATAATCAACAAGTATATTTCTTTCAAAAACAGTGATGGTTCTGGCCTCTACCATGCCAGAAAATGTCAAATATATTTGATGAAAGCATTAGAAGCCCACAAATATGACTAATTTTATTTTCAGACATCTTGAACTAAACATTCTAAAATAGAATTGTGTTTGTGCCAGAAAACTACATTTCTAGAGAAAGCACTTATCATAGCAATAGTCTGATGAAGATTACTAAAAAGAAATGGGTGCCAGACTAATAACAAGTAAAACCATATTATATCAGTATTCCATAGGTATTTATTGATTTGCTCATGGACAATCATGAAAATGTCTGAAAACCAAATGAATATTATATTTGTAAAAGGTATGTTTGAATTGTATCTTTTTGGTGTTTTCTTCCTATTATAAGAGTTTATGTGACCTTCATTGAATAAAATAACATAATTTTTCTTTAAGAGTGAGAACCTTTGGAGCTTATATGGGATTTTGCTGTATCCTGGAGCACTTCCTCTAGCCTTTATATTTACACTATTCTGAGGTCTGTTGTCCAAGAAGTAGAAATTATAGTGGTGCAAATGTGGTAAAATAGCAATCCAATTAGCACTATACTCATTTTAACACATATGCAATATGTAACAAAAATCTAAAAGTTGTTTGTAACTGTGAAAAACCTTCTTGGTACTCAGTACTTCCTAGTGTAAGCTTTTTTCAGGACAATTAACCTTAGCATATAGAGCAGCAGCTCTGAAAATAAATACATTGGAAAACACAGAAGAAAGACATCATGGCTAATGCAAATTAATGTAATCATAGATTCAGAAAAAATAAACTACTCCAGTGCCACAGTTTATTTAGTTTTGTTACTTGACAGTCTTAACCTTTCTTTCTATTCTGGTGATTCATATTTATCATCTCCTTTGTTGTGAAATGATTTTACCAAAATATATTTATATTATTCTATCTTTTTCCATTTCTGATTGATTCCTGAGGCAAAAAAGCCCCAAACAAAATCAAGAATGGGTCTATTTCACAATTAGGCTTGCTCAATGCACTATGATTTTTTTATTGTGACTGAAGTTTTTTTCCAAGGATCTGTGTGCTACAGACAGATTTTTTTTTTTTTTTTTTTTTTTTTTTTTACCAGAGCAAATTCAAGTGCAGCTTTAGCCTTTCGTACTCAGTCTCCATCGACCTGTCAGAGACATCACAGTGATTGACTGCCCTGGCAGATGTGCCGCTATAACAGGTAACTTGATCATCCAGACCCATCTGTCTCTCAGTCCTCTTCAATTCACACTTTCAAAATTATTAGAGATTAGGGAGGGGTCGGATTCTTTGTTGTGATTTTTTTTTAATGTAGGATATCTGTATTTCACAAAAGGTTACCCTGGGTAAATGAATGGTGATGTACAGTACTTGAGCCATACCCTACTAAGAGGAGCTTGCTAGCATTGTTCAATGTCAGTGTTTCAGATCTGGGTTAACAATATCCAGAGAATTTTAAAACTTGCTTGTATGATGTCTAAAATTAAGGATAGTTTTTTAGAACCACAGTGGTAATAATAGAATGATGTTTCAAAGATATCAGTTCCAATGTGAGACAGATGGGCTGTTTAACTGCGCTTAGTGAGAGGAGAGGATCTGATTCAGTGGGAGTATTTTCACGTCTTCTCTTCAGTGCCCACAGCCTGGCAAATGTTGTGACATCATTAAGCTGAACTGCTGATTTTAGATGGGTCTGGAACAAGAACGGGCAGGGGTAACTCAAGCTTCCTGCTGAAATGTAGTTAACTAATTTACTCGTGTCACTATTTCTGATAATTACTTTTCACCAAAATATTTTGCTGTGCTTGTGTGTAGAGGATTTCATTCCACAAGTCAACACCCTAAGTGTTGTAGCCTCACAGGATCTATCAACAGCTTCTATTAAGAGAGAATATAATCTTGGTGAGAGCAGTGGCTAACACTTCTCTTTTCTATTTCTCAGTAAAGTCTACTGCATACTCACTATCAAGGGATGTACATTGGCACAGATGACATAGTTCACAATATAAGGGGAAGTAACATACTGAAGCAAGCAAAACAAGGTAAAATGAATGACAACTGACAAAAAAGCAAGTGAACTCAAAATATTTTTTTTCAAATGAGAGGAATAAAAATATGTTAAGTGTGTACATAAGCAATGACACATGCAGAATAAAAAGAGATAAATAGTGGGGGGAGGGGTAGAGGACTAAGGAATATGTTAAACCAGAAAAGACCTCTCAGGTGCACATTGGCAAAGCTATTGAAGCATACTAGAAACTGAGGTGATGTTGGGAGCCACAGCAGAAATAAAGCTTCATTCCTTCCTGAAAATTATGCTTAGCATCCTGGACCTACAACTTCAGCAAGATCTAAGCCACTCAGCTGGTGCTTGTCATTTCATTAATAAATTTCAATGACTGAATGAAACCAGTAGGGTTTTTATGAAGGAATCTGTAATTATAATCTAATTGTTTTGATTTTTGGAATGGGAAAAAAATCAGAAAAATATTCACTTTTACTATGTTACATGATACATGTGGAAGGTTTCTGGTGTATAGTCTTTTGTTCCAAAGCCAGGTATTATGACAGTCATCACCTTGTCATGATTCATGGAACAGAGCACTGGAGCAATCCAACACACAGCTGAATACAGACAGCTGAGCATTGGCACAGGCAAGGGAAAGGTGTAAAGGACTCACAGGAGATGACTCTGTGGATTAATCACTTTTCATTTTTTTTTCAAACACACACCTGTGCAAAATTGGCACAACCTGTTCTAAATGGAATCACAACTGTAGTGTGGAAAGCGAAAATGCCAGCCTTACTTCTTGGGTATTCAGGCTGGAGACCAGGTGAAGATTTGAGGAAATGAGTTTTGAGTAGAGCAAATTGCTGTGGATGCTTTGTGACAGAGTTGCCTGGCCTTGTCTATGTATGATTGCAAGCCAAGGTTGGCTTCTTCCAAGAAATCTGCTGCTTTATTTTAACGTACATCTTAAGAATTTCTGGGTAAGTAATATTGATACTGCATTGATGCGTTACAGGCATCTTCTGTGTCACTCTTGAGTAATACTTTAGGTAGATTTTAGGTAACTTATTAAATGGGTTCTTTGTGCAATGATCTTTAAATAACAGGCATGGAAATTCTGATGAGTAAAGCTGCCCCTATTTATTGACATTTCAAATGAAATGTACTTTTTTTCTGAATGATTTTTTTTTTTCTCAGCTGGCAAAAAAGTTATCTAGAGACTTAACTTTGAGACTTCATGGCAATCAGCATTCCTGAAATAGTAAAAGTCAAATCCAAATGAAATCTGTTTATAGCCAGGTAGTGACTCAGAAAATTCAGAACTTGACCTGAGTTTTTGTGATCCCCTCCTAATTTAACAGTAAACATGTTAAAATATGTGTATACAGTATGGAAAATATGTGTTGATATGTAATCTTGGTACTGTGCTGAGAAATTAATGACATACTCATGCGCTATGTCATATACATACGACATACATACATAGGACATGCATATGTCACATACATATGCATATGTCATGTACTCATCTGGTAAGATGTCCTATAAGAATAATGTGCCTATGACTGTTAAAAAATATTAAATCTGTAAAAACATTTCATGGTCACAAAATTGAATCAAATTATAGTGAGCTTTGAGTCTACATTACTATAAAAAGTATCTGTTCCAATGTATCTTTCACTGCTAGTTGCCAGTCTTTCAAAATTAATAATCTAGTTTATCCATTTGGTCCACTGAGGTGCAGACACACAGAACTGTCTTTCAAGATTCAAACAGCAAAAAAAATATCTCTAGAAATACTGTTCTGCATATGATAAACCACAAGATAATAGACCTGGAAAAAGCAGTAGAGTGGGCTTGAATGAGAGTGGAAGTACTTCTATTTAGGCAACAGAACTAAAGATGAGATTTGGGGTAAGACAGTCTCAAGATTTCCTTGGTCAGCTCTCTGATAAATTTGCTTCTTGTACAAAGGAGAAAAGTCATTCTTTAACACCATGGTTTAGTCTTCTGTCTTAATCTAGCATAACCAATAACATTGATTCTATGTTCTTTTAGGGTAGATACCAAACGATATCTGAAAGGTACACAAGAGTTGACAATGCAAAGCTAAGAATGAATTTTGGTCCAACACATTTCATTACTGTAGGGCCGTCATATGTCAACTGAGGGAAAATTGTCTAAGGAGATTGAAAGAATCAGTCTCCATTTTCACTTAAAATGTTTGCAGAATAAATTAAGTTTTTTCTTTGTTCCATTTCTGTGCATACCAAAATATGCATCATCTATGTAATCTAGAAATAATTTTTTGGTGTGACTATTTTATGGGTTTTTTCTGTTTATGTTTTCCCTTGCAATTTTAACAATTCCCAAAGTTAATGTAAATACACCTAGGCTGAATTACTACAGTAGTTTAGATTTAACTTGAAATACATAAGGAGGACTTGAATCAAGGACTCAGAACTCACAAGTTAGCAGTCCAATAGCTTGCTTAGTACTGTTTTCTTATGGTTTTCTCTTCTCAAAGCTTCAGTGGAAAGGATAGAAAAGTGACACTCCTACACTTAAGCCATTCTGTAGGCCATCTCCTTAAAAGAAAAAGGAAATGTAGGATTAGTCACACACAGGCAATGGAGGAATAGGAATCTCTTGCTTGTATTTCACAGGAAAGGCAATTATATAAAAGTGGGACACCATTTTGTCTTTTAGGAAACTGTAGCAGATGTATTGCACTTTGTGAGGATTACAGTTTTTGGCACATGTAACAAGACTTTGAGTATTAGCTGTTGAATAACTTTTAAGCACTTGGATGAAGGAATGCCTGATTTATAGCATCCACTTTCATTTTGGTGGAAGTCAGGTGCTATCCTCAGAAAAATATGAATCCATGCCTAGACAGGTATGAAAAAGTACCTCAAGAACTTTGAAGGTAAAATATGAGGAATCCTCCAGAGGTCAGAATAAATAACCAACTTTAGTTGTAGGCACTTGCAAGTAAGGATCTCTTTTTCACATAAGAACTTGCTAATTTTGTATCTGGCCCACTATCACTACAGGAGATGCCCTCTAAATAAATAGTAGATTTCTATACATAACAATGGCATACACCATAGCACATAGAGAAGAGAGACCCTTAAAGTAGTCACTGGTTAAATGCAAAAGGGAATGTGATCTTTGACTGTTGCCTTTCCCTGGGACCTCAGATCTCAGACTGTGCTCACCTTCAGCCAGCACCCTCCTCTTCAGTCCTCGGAGCTAAACAATCTCCCAGAGCTGTCATGAAGTCCTGAATTTAACAGAAGAGGAAAGTGGGCACATTTTTCTTTCAAAAAGGACCAGGGGCCTATCCATATGTGTAGTCTTCTAGAACTTATACCACTCACTCATATACGGCATGTTCAGTTTTGTTTGTTTCTTTCAGTTTTTGACTGAAAGAGCTCAGCAAAATACACTGATTTTTTTTTCTTGTAGGAGGTTATAGACACTTTGAATCACTGCATGTGTTTTTTGGGGTACATTTTAATTTTCTGTAAAACTTTTCCATTAAAGTTATAATAGGTCTTGAATTGGAGAGCAGAAAAAATACGAATAAATATTGACATCCATTACCTAAAGGGGAGGTCACTTGCTTATGATAAACAAATTTAGACTGCCTTTGCCATTAGGCACTTTTATAAGGTTTTTTTTTTATTATTTTTAAAATTTTATTTTAACATGTACTCAAAATACCAGCTTCTAGAGAGCTTTTGTCCCAAAATTTTTAATACATTTCAGGTGCCTGTAGACTGCTCTGAAATGGGGATTTTTGAAAAACTGAAGTTTGTAAACTAATAGCCACACTCCTCTTATCTGAAATCACTTTCTGTTATACATACACCTCTAGATTATAATGTCAGTCCTATGTGTCAACTGGTATGTAAAACCTTGGATTTCAGTGAAACTATAGCATGGAGGATTTTTAATCTTTTGAAATTTGAGATGTGTTTAGAAAAGTATTTTGATTTAAAAGAAAAAAAAAAGAAAATAACAACAGCAATATGCCAAGTCAAAAACACAACTAGCTTTCTAGTTATCAAGTTATGCTTAGTATTTTTTTCCAAAAGACCTCTTCTGAAGAATGTTTGGCTCTTTCAAACTGTGTTTTCTTCTATTTTCTGAAAGATAGCTATAGGTCTATGCATATTTTATGTCTGCCCTCTTACTGCTATTTCTAGCTAATTATACCAATTCAAGAAACCTAAAGCAAATATGATTTTAGCAGTTTATTATATGAAAAACATCTCTCCCTTAGTGTATACTAACAAGATTCGTTCATGCAATTATTATTAGCAAGGACTCCACCTACTGGTTCAAATTATGCCAGGCAAGTAATCACAAAACTAGTTCATGTTCGAGGAAGAGCTTTGCTGCCTAAAGGTGCAATCATTCTGGTCCCCAGTAATTCTAGTATTTATACATCTTCTATGGAAGCAATCAGGTATACCTAAACCTTTATACTGCTCTTCAAATTCATTAGCAGGATTCACACAATTTACTTCCACAGATGATAATGCTAACTAATATTTCTCAACCTTAGCTGTAAAAAGCAATTGAATGTGTGCCAATAAAACCAAAAAGGTCCAAAAACCATGGCATGTTTTTCTTTTGGTATTCCCTACATATATGATATCTAGAAATGAATTTATAGGGAAAGATTTAAAAACCCCATTAATAAAAACACAGCCTGGCATAGTAAAAATAAGCACTGAGAAACATGCAAATGCTGATTAAGCTCATAATTCTTCACCTTCACAACCTTGAAAAGGCAGTAGAGGAGAAAATACTGTGACAGAGTGGTTAGCTTTTTAGCAGAATTAAGATGAAATAAAGCAGTTTTTGTAAATTAGGCTTCTTTTTTAAGATATACACACACACGCACATACATGTGTCAGCAAGCCATCTCTATTTATTTTTCAGTACAACTTGTTATGCAATTATTTGCGTATAATCTACATAATGGCTGGATATTATTACTTTCACACACACATTTCCCACTGAAATCTATGGGACATTTACGTATTCAGGGAACGCACAACTGCTTCTATTCATGTATAGTGTAATACAGCAAATGATACAGACTCACAGATGAAAATCAGATTAGGTATGGCTGCAGAAGCCAGAGCTGCACCAAAATAGCATTGCTTTAAGAAATTATGTTGCAAGAAGGTATTATATTTTTCTAGACATGAATATACTGCAGTGTATGTGTTTCTTAAATAATAATTCGAATTTTGTTAACAAATTTCCATCAAGTACACTATCAGTAATGAGGCTTCTTAAGTATGTTCATTTTTATTGATATGATGAATTCTTCTGCTACCAGCAACTTTATGTAGTGTTAACTGAAACAAACACTGATACAATATGGTACCATGTGACAGGAAAGTCATTCACTAACGTCCAGTGATTGTCTTCTGACTTCCCTGGCCATTCCAGCTGCTGCTATTTCAAAACTGCATAGAAGCAGGACAGAGTAGCACACACATCAATATCAGCAAGAGCAGCTGTGGACAGAGTCAGTCTTTACAGGAAAGAGTTTTAACACAAGGCAGAAAAAAGTAGCCCATTAAATAAACACAAAACAAAGAATGTGGAAACACAGCACAAATCTACCCAACAAAATTTACCTGACCCTTTAAAGCTCACCAAAACATGACAGAAGGTCCTCGTGATAGTCTGTATCATATATATGTTCTGAGACTGTGCTGCCCATATGTTCAATAAAACTGTTGAATCTCAAAGTTATAATAATTTGCAATGAGGTGCCAGAACCAATTATTAAATATCATATGATCCAGCAGAGATGAAATAAAAATATACAGGGTCGATTTTACTGGCTCTGACTGTTGTGAAGATTATAAAATACTTAGAATTGCAGTTTAACTTAAGGGGAGTCTTAAACACTTCCTTATGCTTAAATTTTGCTCACAGCAGAATATCAGAAGCCAAATGCATATGGTACATTTTCCTAGGTACAAAGAGAAGACTGCCCTTATCATTACTGATTTGAATTTCAATTTATTAAAAAAAAGATATGCTATTATGATATCCTTTAATAGTGTAAACCTTTGTTCAAAAGAGCAAGTGACAGCCAAAAGTACAATTCAAGTGAGAAAAAAGGTACAGTGTGATTAGATCAGTGAATGATACCATCTCAACCAAATAGCTGCCTATAGTGTGGAAAAAGAAGACATTTAGGACTAAGTGTAAACAGTCATTATTTATTTACCATGACATCTCTTAAACATGAATGAGTGAATGTTTTAAATACTAGTTTCCATCTTTTAACCAAGGTCAGCTGTTTCACATTGGTCTGTGCTTTTCCTCAAGCTGTAAAACCTAGAGGTTGACCTGAGATGTTTATAATATTTTTAATTGTCATTAAATACCAGGGAGGAGTTTAGCTGAAATGATTATTTGTTAGGTTCTCAATAAACCCACACAAATATGCTTTCAAATCAACTACAAAACACCTCCCTGCTCTGGATGTCTAAGAAATAAATCTTGTATTATAAAATAGGAAAAAAGAAGTTTTAATTTTGGCAGTGAATGTAAATCTTATCTTAATGTATTATGGCTGCAAGTATCAAAATGTTGCTGCTAAAGGAAAAAAAAAGAGTATTTCTGCCCTCAGTTATTGGAGCATTGCAAGAATAGGACCATGTTTGTCTATGTATGTTTACAGCACCTGTCAGCCGATACATGAGAAACAAGAAGAGTAATGTAAACTGATCCCCGCCTTTTGCTGAATATTTAATGCAGTCTGCTGGAAAGAAAAGCACAAACATTCTACTTTTCCAAAGCCTGTCTTTCTTGCCCTCTTCTAATTTTCTCTGGGGAGGGATGGGTTTCAAACTTGGTCAGTGCTAGTGCCCATTTGCTTCTTGATCTTTACTTTTCAGTCTTGGCTTTCTTCCTGTCTCCTGAAACTAAATTTACTTCATTTTAGCCACCTCACAGCAGGCTTGTGTGTATATATTTTCAAGGAAATCTGATTGTCTGTATAGATTTTTAAATCAGCTTTCAGATCAAGTTCAGAGATTTGTAAACTGTTGTGTTGCGTCAGGCAATAGTGGAACACAGACCTCAGATGCACATCACCCAGTACTATAAAGTGATCTTTAAATGAGACAACTAGGGTATAAGTAGATTAAAGTAGCCAATAATGGGAAAACAAGTGCCCATTCCAAGTGCAATTGTAAGAAATTTAAGCCTCAGGAAGTTGCATTATATATTTTATTAAATTGAGGGCATATTCACACTTATTGTGGCTTGAAATTTGAACCAGTGTTTTCTGTCTTTGGTTACCTTACTTTAGGATTCCTTAATGGGCTGAAGATGTAATGCATAATATCATATGACTGCTTTAAGTTTTCAAGTTAGTTTCTCAAAAGTCGTAATTTAATTTAAATTGACAACTCTACAATAAACCTCTGTTTTCTCATAGCAAACAGTATCTGACCTAAAATGCATGTAACAAGACCCGGAGATTCTAACATAATCCCACTTCTTTGTCAGTTTAACCTTGTTTACAACAGAAAACATCTAATTTTTGAGCAGAGCTACCAGTTAGCAATATGTAAAGCATTAGCTTTCAATAGGATTTAAATCCTATTTATATTCAGTCTGCTGTTTTTTCAATAATCAAGAGAGAATGGAAATACTATCAAGCATCCCATTGATGTACAACGAATGAATTTGTGCATATTCCAACAGAGTCCTTTTTTGAAGTGTACCTTTAATGTTATCTGTTAACATAGGAAAATAGAGAATCTGAGCTGTGCCAAACAAAATAAATGGTGCAAGGGAAAATGACTTTAAAGAGCTCACTATGTAAAATATTAAACCTTGTGATTTCTAAGAGGCTAAAGGTTTGGTTAATCAAAGGAAATGAAAGAGGTATGGCCTTTGCATTATTCAGAGAGTCATAGGTAACTTTGCCTGTTTCAAGACCACCGTCTCTGTAAGCGTCAGATGAATTCTCTGATGTGACTCAGGAGCTGCACTGAGCCTGGTCAGCTGCCTGTGGAGAAGTCACTGCAGGTATTTCCAGATGGAAAATACAAAAAAATTATTTCCTCTTAGGGCTGATTGATTGAACAGTTCCATAGTTCTACCTTCCTGAATATTGGAATATTGTCCTGGAAACTTCAGAATCACATTTTATGCAAAGACATTTCTGTCAGTTTTGAGAGGGAGGACCATTTGTCCATTGTTATTTTAGTGCATTTTTAAGGGAAGTAGTCTGTTATTTCCTTTACACAGGACTGTCCTGAGGTAAACTCAATATTACTGAAAAAAACCACTGTAAATGAAAAAAAAAATATTCCCACACAATGCCACCAAGTTTTGGGTTCTAGAGATAAATACATAACCTCCACAAATTATAAAGACTGCCACTTATAAGAAGGATTGGATGCTTTGAATATCAGAAATACTGTTTCTAACAGGACTAACACGAACTTGCAAAACCATTGTGTTTGTGATTTAATTTAGTCTTAAAATTTGGTAAGAATTTGAAGAGGAATTGGGTTAAGAGTTGTAAAGGATGACTATTGAAAAGAGTAGCATAACTCATGATATTCAAACTGTCTTGGCTTCTATCACACACTAAAGTTGTGTTTTCCTCTGTCAGTTTGGGGTTTTTCAGGAGTTTGTCCTCTGTCAATGAAAAGGGTTACAAATGCATGATGTGCCAGGAAGGTTTGCAAGTATTAATTTTACGTGCATTCCTGTGTCTATACGTATATTCAGACGTACTCACAAGTATATGTATAATTTAGTTTCTAAATGCTTTGGAGTTATTTTAAATGTCCATAAAAATACCTGTTGGCCTGTTGTTTCTGTTAATAGCAGACAATATAGCATGCTATATTAAGCATAGTTCAAGAAAAAGTTAAAGATGAAAAAGTTTGCAAATCTTTTACATAGATTGATAAGGAATAATATCCAATATTAATCCTATATACTTACTGATATATAGGATTTATCCTGGTAATGGTATATTTGCACATCTTCCTAGTGAATGTTCATGACTTATGGCTCATTACACTGCTAAAACATGGTGCAAATCCCGGTACGTGAGTGACTTTTAGTTGCAATAAGACAGAAAACATTATTCACAGATGTCAGAGGCAAGAATGAGTGATTCACTGTAGTGTGGAAAGGGAAGCAACACTGCTATATAAGTTTAGGTTATTTAGATTTGGTGGCAGATTTCGGTTGCTACCTCCCCATACAGTCAACAAAGTGTCAGAAAGCAGCTCAGGGTACCTAGCAACCTCTGTCTTTAGCTCTCTAGGAGTTCTTTGATGAAGACAGCTTAATGTGATGCTCTCCAAAAAAAAAAAAAAAAGAAAAAAAAGAGCCTGAATGATGTTGAGATGCTCCAGTATTTCAGAAAATATACGCATGATGTTTGGTTTTCAGAGAGGCAGAGAAACAAAAAACTTGGAATTAGGACTAACAAAAACTCCATGAGGCTCTTTGCCTTGTTTAAGAGAATATTTTTAGGTTTTGAAATCCCCCAAGCCTTATATTGTCTACACTTTATTCTAGCTTAGGTTTCAGTGAGAAGCAGAATACTCTTACGTGTTTGTGATGAAATGTGTTGACACTAAGAAATAATTAGAATAGGACTGATTCCATCCCCACTGGGATCAGTGAAAGGGCTGACTGATTCTCATGTGTATTGGTTCATCCTTACCTTGTATTTTCACTCTCTTTCTGAGGCTTACTCTTCTACATCCCTGAAATTTTTTGCTGGTAGCAATCAATAACAGCAAAACAAGGAGAGAGAATAAATTTGGAATAACAAGTAAATGTGATTATAATATGCTGGAAGTAAACAAATGTTAACAGCATTAATTCCTTAAGACTAAAAGTTAATCTGTGAGAAGTATAAGGAAGGAATTGTGGGGGAAGTCTCTTTGAGGGAATGTATTATGATTAAGATTTGTAGTCAATGGAAAAGAAATCAATGTGCTGCAGATGACAGTTGTATTTCCTGTTGCTTGTTTGAGCGATACATGTCAGTCAAACTCAAGCTCAATTTTGTACGTGATTACTTTGCTAGCTGTTGGATCTATAATCTACAAGAAAGCACACAGTTTTTTCCTTCTTGAAATCCTCTTTTCTGGAGTCCCTTCCTAACTCTAAATACTAAGGTTGAGTCAAAATTTTATAGGGAAATGTCTATAACCCCTCTTCATTCCAGGAATTAAATTGGAACTGAAAATGGGGAAGAAACAGAAGGTTTGGGACCTTTCTCCACTTACAAGGGAAGATACTATTATGAAATCACAAGCTCTCTTTTTTGGGCTGTCAATTTCCTTATTAACGTTCCATTAAGGCTATGGCTCAGTCAAGAATGAGGACAAAAATCCACAAAGCTAAAAAAGTCACAGACTTTTTTTAGTAGAAGACAAGGACAATTTGACATCTCAACTTCAGCCTTGTTGTGACTCACTTCTTGAAGAACCTACAGAAATACAGCTCCAAAGGATGTTAGCTTTTGTAAGTAGTCTTATGATTTCTCCAAACTCTGAGATAAGTTGGGGGCAAGCTCTGGGGTAAGCTCTTTCCCAAAGTTTAAAGAAAAAGTAGGTAATTAAAAAAGAGATGGTAAACTCTTAATGGACAATCTATGTCACTATTAGGATCTCTAATTATAGCTGCCCAAAACACCGGTTTTCTGTGGGACTGTGACCATATTATAAAAATTGTAAGATTTAAATCTTAGTTCAAATTTTTTTGGTTTTGAACCAGGGATTTGTCTTCTGTTGAATTCTCTCCTTCACAGCTTCTATTAAATTTTATCTGTATCGACCACAGAGAAATCCTTGAAGATATGAAATAAATTTCACATCACGCTTTGAGTACTTTTCTCTCTAGCAATCTGTTTCTTAACACAACACAAGCACATGCAAATGGAGCCAAAGCCAGACTGGTGTCCAGAATTAAATAGAAACCAAGACAGCATTCTGTCTTAATTTCCAGTTACGGTCCCACAGGTGTGAAAATCAGTCAAAATTGTCCTATGAATGCTTGAAAAATGAATAGAGATCGTGGACCTGGAAGGGGTCACAAGAGATGTTGAATCCTTCTTTACTTTAGGCTACAGCCTTCTCAGTCCTCTCTCCATGGCAGTTCAAAGGACAAGTAACTCCTGGACCTTTGAAACTTGCCTCACTCTTTTCAGAATACCAACATTTAGTTGTATGCTTCTGGAAGAAAAGTTGTAGTCACAGACTATGGAAAAAATTATGTGCAGGTGGGCTGCCATAATTCAAGAATTTGACTTCATTTAGCACAGGAAGCTGAGGGTGTGAAAACATTAATGCTGACACACTATCCAGATGGCTAGTTTACCATGTGCAAGAAGACAGTACGGCAGTGATTATGCTGGAGCCAAAAATTACACGTGGAGATGGAACAAACTTCAAAAAGTCAGTCTCTCAAATGTGCCATTATACAAATTAATCTAAACTGATATGTTCATCTATTGCCCTACTATAATATTACTGGTAGAATATTACGGGCAAGCTGTTCTGAAAACAAAGATTTTATTGCTATTTTTGCAATGCCTGAGGTGCTCCATCACAACCTTTGTTGTACATCCATTCTTCATAGTGTTGCATGAAAGTCAGTCTATGCACTTGAAATACATAAATGTGTATAGAAAGAACTTAGCAGGTGAAGGGAATATTAGCACATGTAAAACAGGCTTTCTAAAGAAAAAGAAACGTGATACTTTTGGAGCAAGAGAAGGAATCTTAAAGGAACTTATAATTCCTACAGTCATCTGCCCAAACCTGGAAGTTTTGACAGGAAGGAAGGACTGGAAGTTCCAGTACTGAGCAAAATAATATTCTCTTTGCTCAGGAATCATTTCCTTACTCAAATGACTAGTTTAGCTCAGTTCTTTCCAAATCTTAGAATTTTTTTATTCTGGCTCTACTAAATAATCACTGGATTCAAGCAAATTAACTTTGAAAATATTGCCAGAATTGTCTCGAGAAAATTGTGAAACAAGAATTTAGGAATTTCTAGAAATCGCACCTTAGGATTAATGCTAGGAATGTAAAAGGTTAATTTTTTAAATGTAAACTAACTTTTTAAACAAGGTTTTATTTTCTTTATAGAGTAATATGTTCCTGCAGCAGAAGTAGTAGAGGGTAAAGCCCCACAACTGACATAACTGAAAGAAATATGCAGAGTGAAATAATATTTAAGAAGCCCAAACATTTGCTTTTACTGAAAAAATTAGGTTTTTATCCTCTTTTCTCTCACTGTTTTGTTATTTGTACAAACTGGCATATAAGTGCTTTGACTCAAAGATTCCTTTACTCTGTGCTTTTATAGCAGTCAACTCAATGGGGCTCAAATTCCAGTTGATGCTCCAGAAATAATCTAAGTAGACAACAAAATATTTTTCCTCCTTAAATATATGTTTGAAAAGCAAAGAAGACTTTGTTATCATTGTAAACAAAACAGATATTTTATCAGAATATAATATAAATATGTCTGACACGGTTGAAAACATCTGAATTTGGAGTTGAAATTTAGCTATGTGAGAAGCCCAGTTGCATAAGACAGAAGTTTAACTGAAAGATGAGAGAGTAGATTTTGTGGAACAAGTTTGACTTCATGAGAAGAGAACACAGAAATTCATAAAGCTGAACATGTGATGGACAGTTTTCCTAAATAAAAAAAACAAACATTTCATGTTTGTTTTAAAGAAAAAAAAAACAAAACCACATGCTTTCTCAACATTCTTTTACTAACATTTTTGTTTACTTAGTTAGTTAGTCAGTTATTTTTGTTTCATTTATTAGCAGAGGTAAGAGCAATATTACCCATTTTTGAAGACTGAAATTAGACCAACAGAATTTAGATTTCTGGTCTTCTGCTGATACTTCCTACCATGGTGTCCAATAGTGTTTTCTTGTTTCCATGTATTTCTTCACTGCTTTTTAAACCTGGGTTGTTGCTCACTTGACTGTTCTTGAGTTGGGGACTGCCATTTTTTTCTGTCTTAGTGCAGAAGAGTAGTATAAATCTGGTATATGACATTTAGAACAGAATGTAGTAGATTAATTGGAATTACAAGAACTTGAAGTTTTTCAATATCCTTGCTCTTGGAAATGGCTTAAATGGTTCTAGTTTAATTTTTTTTTCAGAATTATCAGCCTAAATTAGACATTCAGCATGAAAAATTTAAGCCAAAAACAGTTAGTCTGGTAAAATTAAAATTAACTGAAAGTAATCACATAAGGAAAAGTTTCAAGCAGCTCTGAAAATAGATCTTATATTCCTCATCAATAATGGAACAACAGATACATTTAGGCCAACTGTTCAGTAGCAAACATCTAGCTGAATTTTCTGAAGAAAACATAAACATTTTTAAAAACCTCAACTACTGTGTCTGCCAGAGGTCAGTTTCTCGATCCTGTTATGGGCATTTGCATCCACTGAATAAATGTCTTTTTGGAATTTTCCTCAATAATTTTTCAAGGTGGTTCTATGGTGCAATGAATCTTATTCACCGTTTACTATACAAATATCAGTAGATATTGGCACGCAAACTTTTGTCATTGAATTCCAGTAGAGATGTTATTGGAAAGAAATGCTACAATCTGTGAAATTCAGATCACGCAGCCTAACTTGATTTAGACCCATAAGTGTCTGGGTTACCTGAACAGGAACTGAAGAAGGTTAGCTGCTAACCGTAAACAGGAGAGGGAGCTCCAGAGATGCAAGAGATATTCATGATGTTTTATTTTGTAATATAGTCACATCAGAGATATTTAATTTACACAAAGAGAATGCCACTAGGGGCTTTGAGTTAAATATCAGACACATAACAGACATCTTGCCTTGGAGAGTTAGCTGATTTGGTTTTGCTTTCATGTGCTTCTTGAACTCTTCCCGTAAACCAAACCACTCTTGCCATTCAGAGCTTGAGTGTTACCAGAGTCTAAAATGCTCCTCATGACATTGCTGCATAGCTGCTGCATGTATGAAATAACTGCAGTTGTCATGAGAGGCATAGCACTAATCAACACGTACCACACCAAAGTCCATGAAGTTTTTCTGTAATGGAAAAATAAAACAGTTGTGTTGTTTTAAGTTGTTCTAAGTACTGCATATGATAAATGGCTTTATACTGGTTTTTGTGCTCAGGCAGTGTTTTCTTGCCAGATCCTTTAATCTAAATGGGTTTTGTGTTAATCATGGTTGCTCCTCTTTGGGTTTTAATTAATTTTTTTCTGATTTCATGTTCAGCACTGAAATGTATATACTAGTTCATGAAGCTGACATATAGAACTGGAAGAAAATTACATGGGTTGCTAGTTCTTTCCCACAGGAGTGGATCATGGAGAAGGTGTGCAGTGGAAAAGACTGAACTACTCTCATTCTGTCATTTGACCCATTAAGGAATCTACTTTCCCTTTTGTATGGTGAAAGCTTTCAATCTAAGGTAACATGATTATTCTTTGTTTTCACTATTCTATTTTTTTGGGCAAATTATATTTTACAAATTATAATTTTAACTCGTCATGAGTTTTGAAGAAATAAGTAGGAGCAAGTTACATTCAGGGACCCTTTACATAATGCAAACAATGATAGCAAAGAACATGTGCAAGCAAAAAAGAATGTTGAAAAAATGTTCTGTGACATTTGTCAATGGGATGCATTTGATATATTTGACTTTTCAGTGAAACTCACACTGGTCAACACCTCTTTTGTGCACAATTCTAGTTTCACAGATCTAATCAAGTGTTGAGGAAAAAGTGTGACAAGGTGGATTTTACGCAAAGAATAATCAGTGGAAGGAGGAGAGGAGAGCTTCAGAATCACAAAAGGCTGGTATTAATAATTAAACATTAATAATGTTCTAATTGGACCAGTATTTATCTGTACACTTCTCAAAGTCTAGAACTTTATTTCAAGTATGGATCAATTCATTACTCAGAAAAGAGGATTCAGGGGGGTAATTTCCCTTCATTTGAGCTTTACATACAGAACTTGCCAAGAAATATGTTGACAAATGTTTTAGATATTACAAAATATTTTAGCTTTATGGCTACTTTTCTCTTTTGCAAGACATTAAGTTAAGCTTAAAGGAGCAGGTATTGTACTCTAACAGAACTGTCTGTGAAAAATCTTCAAGCGTTCTGTTCAAAAAGGCTGCTTTAAATCTATGGAGTAAATAGAGACAGCATGTCTGTATCGAAGAACATTATATATATAAGGATCTGTCATTATTATTAGTTTCACTTTCTAAGTAGTCAAATTTGCATGGCTATTCAGGAAACTAAATGGAATTAGCCCTTTTGACCTCAAGAGTCTTACACAGTTAAATATTTATGAAACATCAGAACATGATAGTGGCTATTATGGCTCCTCAATATTAGCAATTAATTTTATTGACAGAACAATAAAGACTGCTTCTTTATCAGTGTGGCAACATCATAATTCACTTTCTGTTTGTTTAAAAAAAAAATCGACAAACCAAGCCACTGCATCTTGCTTATATGAAATGGGCAACCTCTGTCCTGATACAGTTCTACCTATAAGCCATGTGAACAATTCGTGTATTTCACCATATTTGAGACTGTCATATTGTCGTAGCACATATTATGATTTCTTTCTCAAAGCAATAAAGATAATCAATATATTTTTAAAAACATACAATCATTTTCTTAATCAATCAGAAACTTTTTCATGCCATTTAATTTGTTTTATTTAACTCTTTCTTACCATTCTACTGTTATGTTTTGATTTTACTCAGCACATTGAATGCTTTGTTTTGTTTTCAACAGATGTGGCTTTGAGTCCACTGGAGAACAATTTATGCATTAGACTTAGAATTTTAAATGAACATGCCCTCTAATGATTTCCTAAGTCTAAGAAGACACTTATAAACTGACATTGAAACCAAGAAAATTACTTAAGGGATTCAGTTACATCTAAAACGATGAAATCAATAACAATATTTTCCCTGGGATTCTTTCTCTTCAATAAGCAAAATCTTTACTTAAGTTAAAAGCCACATTAAAATTTAATCACAATCTGTGTGCTTTAGCAATTGATAATTTCTGGACATCTGTCTTCTGTTTTGTTAAAGTCTTGTGTTCCTTCTGGATTTGTCTTGTCTTTCATAGCAAATAAAGGTACATTTGAAATTTTAAAAAATGAAAAAGGGCTTACAATTCAGGCTATAAAATGTCATGGGCTATAATCCTTTGTCTTCATTTTTTTTTTTTTTAACAGACCTAAATATTAGCCATACCATTTAAAAAAAAGAAAAATATAATCTAAAAATAATCCTGTGTCAAAATAACAAAAATATTAGCTCTAATGTAACCAACAAACAACCAGACTTTAAAAAAAATATATGTCTTGATTCTATTTATTTTAAATGAAAGGAAGATTTATTAGAGTCAGTCTATACAAGCTATTTTGTCTTAATAAGTGTTTTACAGCTGAATCTAAAATATTTTAACTTAGAATAGTTTTGGAAAAAATAGGAATTATGGTAAGGACAATTATACATGTTTCTGAAAACTTTTGCCTTTGGAAGGATGAAAACTTAAGTGTTAAGATGACATATTTCATGATGTAAGAGCAGATTTTATCAGAACAACTGCAGTGATTTCTACTGTCCCTTGTTTCCTCTGTACCAAATTTCTTAGAGGAGGAGAATAAAGAAAGATTATCTTTCACAGAACTTCCTCTGATTACAGCTCCATTCTGTGATCACCTAACACGTCTGCAGAGACTTGCAGTGATAATCTAGTATTTATTATAGGAGCACTATTTAGGAAAATCAATATGTTCAATGTAGGCTGTGCATTTAAGTCTTGAAGGCTGAAATAGCTGACATAGTGGTCATACTATAGTGTCTTGTGGTAAAACATTTTTCACTCTATTTCAGTGCTTGAGTTAATCAATAAGGTTAACTACATTTGTCAGGATTAGGGTCAATAAAATTTGTACTCGTTCAATATCAGAAGTAATGTAAGTGCTTGTATTTACTTTTGTCATACTTTGCATCAGCTGCTAATTAATTAAACTTCTGCTGAAATTAATAAATAAGTAATAATTAGATATACACATTAAAAAAATAATTCAAAATGAAGCAGATTGCTGTTTCTTGAAAATATAAGTATCCATATAGTATGTCAATTAAGAAAAAAACTGAAATATTCCAAATATGTCCACAATATGTCCAAATATGTCTGCAATATGTCCAAATGTATGCACAATATTACAAATTTCAGACTATTGCATATTTTAGCATATATAGAGTTTAGAATCTATACATTAAAGATAAATATTCTGAAATAGCTGAAATTGTCTACACCAACTTTTTAAAATGAGTTGATGTTTTGTTTTATTTTATTCATCAAGCATCGGGACATTGTATCAGAAGGCTTTTTAAAACTATAATTTATAACTAGAGAAAATAAAATTACCCAATTTTTTAATATAAATTTTTATGTGCCTTAAAAATGACTCAAAAATATTAATTTTCCATTGCCATTTCATTTGCAGCATATTTTAAAATATATTCTTCTATCTTGTAAGGACCTTTGACATTTTCTCATTTCCTTCATCTGTTGCTTTTGAAAATAATTCCATTTTGTATTTTGGAGTATTTTTTTTTTTTGAAAACCCTCTTGGGATTTTTATTAGCAGATACCATACTTTTTCTACTCTTAACAGAATACAAAGCCTTTTTTAAAGCAAAATAAATAATTGTAAATGCTGCATATTCATTTGGTGCCAGAAGAATGGGGAATGCTGGTTTTTTGAGGGATGATATCTCCAGTATTTTTATTTGAAGCATACTTCTTTGTAGGATCAAGACCTATGTAATTTTGTCCTAACTGATTCCATTTAGGCTGTTTCAATTTTTTTCCTAATGCTAATGTTTTCTCTTTAAGTCATATGTGTTTTATAGTGTTACTTTCCTTTTAATATCTATGAATATCTAATATTTACAAGATCCTTGATTTTTTTTACTCAATAAATCCATATCAGAATATCAGTTTACATTTTTAAGCATAAATACAAACATATATGTTAAATGATTCATGAGTATACTTTCCTTTCTTGTCTTTTTAAAGAGTTAAAGAGACTAAATCATTTCAAATGAATGCACTAACTGTCTGCTTTTCTGAAAGCAAAAGCCAAATGAGTGGTTAAAAATATAGCAAGTTTGAAAATGCAAATGGTGTTATCCAAATATGCAGCCATATGTCCACAAGACACTCATTTTTTGGAAAATTTTAAAGCTTTGAAGAAAAAATATATTTTGAGATTCATGGCCCTGCTCCCCCCACATCCTAAATGTAATTAGAAAACAAGCACATTAAAATGAAATGTCAATAAAACTAGTAGTACTGACTTTTCTGAATGTTACATATTTTTCTTACAGTAGCACAACTGCTATACTGACTCCAAATGCTTCAACATGCTATAAAATTCTGCATAAAGATTAGATACTTCTTCGTAAATGATCTTATTTCCTAGAAGCCATTTTTCCTAAACACCTGAGGAGTTAATAGAAGCTCTTCAGGCTTAGAGGCTCACCAAACTTTAACATAAATTAGTTTGTGTCATTTATGCTGCAAAGTTTGTCTAACCTTTAAGCAACTTTGCTCTGCTGATCACAGCATCAGTAACAATGGGGGATATGAGGACAAATCCAAGTGGTTAAACCCCTAACAGGAAAATATCAATTAATCTTTTTCAATGGAGTTGAAGTATGGGTAATCCTCTCATTAAATAGTTTGAACTTTTCTCCCAGTAAACAAAAGAGGGATAATGAGTGATGTGGTCTGACTTGTTTACATGGGGAATCTTCAAGAGGCTTAGGCTCAGCTTCTCAACACAGGGTTCTTCATAGTCACTTGTCACTAATTGCCCTTTTTAAAGACATTTGTGTCAGTTCAGGAATTCCAAAAAGAAAAGGTTTTCTGGTTTTAAGATTGATAATGAAAAATACCAATATTTTTATCTGGTACACATTAATTTCACTGTTTGAAACACTGGTTTCCCAATTCAAAAATTAATGATATTTCATATATTTTTAAACAACATTAAAAAGTCTTTAAAACTCTTATTTTTATTGATATATTTTAGGTAAATACAGGTCTTGAAGAAATCTTTCAGGTGCTTTCATTTTGACTTGAAAAGTGAACAGAAAAAAATATATTCTGATTTAACTCTTTTACATAAACTCACTGTATTTTCACAAGTGTGAATTTAATTTATTTAATTTGCAATATCTGTTGTCCTTGCTTACTTCTCAAACCCAGGCTCAGAGACAAGTGTTTTGACTTAGCTTTGCCTAAAATTTCAGATGGAATTAGCCTAGCGCATTCAGTTCTCTGATGGACTTTCATTGTTCCTCCCAAGACGCATTCTCCATCAGCAAGCTCAGTTATCTCAAAATAAGATGAAGTGTTTTATTATGCAGATATAAGAACCAATTCAGAAACAGTAAGGTTAAGAAATTGCAGTAGGGTTTTGCTGTGATATTTCAGAACCCCAGATCCAGGTATGGATCGTGTCAGGCACAAAATATAAAAGCAATTTGATAATTTCCTCTTCAAGTTCTTCTGATAGCACTAAAGAAAAAAGTTACAGTACAGGATGCCAGGGGTACCAAACCTTCTACAAAACAAAGAGCTTCTATTTTCCCCTTTAAAAAATTAAAAACTTTTAAAAAATTAGTCAAGTCAAGTATGCGCTGCAGCCAATATATTTTCATTAGGTGGAAAACAAAATTTTAAAATAGCGCACAAAAATTTAGATCATAATTTTGTCAGTGAGGAGGATTGCTATAATAAAAGGGGAAGTTTAATTCCTAGGAAATTTCTTGTTTCTTGCTGTTTTCATACACAGATGATTTGGAGACCAGCATATTCTGCATGTTTCATTTTACAATACTGTGCTAATGAAAATTAAATCACTTTGGGGGAGCCCATGTCAAGCTTTCAGAGAAGAATGAAGTGGGTGAATTAATCAAAAGTCCCATCTCCCTCTACTGTAAACTAAATCCCAAATTTTCCTTCTTAGATCAGGAAATTGTTTGTCTCATTTCCATCTGTTATCTCTATTTGATGAGGGTTTTTGCTGGGGCAATGTTTCTCCAAATATATCTGAGTGTCTTTGACAAGTCATCAAAATCCTGTAGATAAAGCAGACTGTGTGTAAGTAGGAAAGAAAAAAAGAGAGCGCAAAGAGGAAATATAGACTGTATATTCTTTGCAATTGTTTATTATTTTCCAGGGAGAGACAAGAAGGTATTTCTGAAGAGCTGTCCTGAAAACTACACTGCTCTATCAGATCTAGAAATAGCTGTACTCCACTCTGTTTTCAAAGGTATATTGGATCTTTTAGTCTTGCAGCTCAGGTTTGAATAATTCTTCCAAACTTTTTCAGCAAAGTTTATTGCACTGCATTAATAGGGCAAAAGATCTAATTAAAAAATATGAAAATGTTTTCTCTTAATCCTCTTTTGTCCATACGTATCAAATGCTTTAGATTGGTATTTGGTCTGTTTGAATGCAATTTAATTAATTTGAATTATGCACTTTCATAGAACAGTCCTCATATTAATGAAGCTGCTTATATATGAGAATGCAGAATTGCATTTTGTGAAGACCTTTTAGATGTGTTGCACATATATATATATATATGTATGTGTGTATTTCTAAATTCACCTAGGAACATCTGAATTGCTTTTAATAAATATTAAATAAAGATACCTTTGTCATTTAAGAAAAAGTCAGATGTCTTCCCCAATGTCCCATCTTTTGTGAATTATATTACTCCCTGGAGCTGCTAGTGTAACTTGAAGATCTCTTACAACCAGAAACTTGACATACTCTTCTACTAATATAGTTTTGTTCATTTTCTGTTAGCTGCAGTCACTAAGACTGTATGCAATTTAGAGAAAAATAAAAGAAATTGTATCAGATTCAAGAATTACATTAATAAGAATTGGTCTGGTGATTGTGGGAGTTGCAGTCTCTAAGGTCATCTTTTGTCTAACTGGCTAGCTGGGCATTTAGCCTGGAATTTATCTACATATAATGATGTATAGAAACTAAGAACTTAATATTTACATCACAATGCAATATGTGATATTTAGTAAAAGTCTGAAAATCCTTAAGGGCTCAGTCACAGTGAATTTTCTTCTGTCTGGTAAATGACTATGTGCATTCCAGCTATGGTTATAGCGCCTGTTGATGTGTCTATTCAGTGAAAGAACTTTAAGTTGAATTACCTCACAAATGACATGAATAAGATTGCACAGATGGTGTTTTCTTACATGTATCAATTGATGTGCATTAACAGGTTAAGCTACAGAAACTGAGTTTCTGACAAGTCTGAGACCCAAAACCCTGGGAAAAGGGAAATATTAGGAAATACTTTTGTGATGCTTATAGAAATGTTTCATATTTTTAATCCTTTACTAATGCTAATGAAGGAATTTTAAAATTAGGCATAATCTCTGCCTGCTTGGTATTTGACTTGATAACAGAATAACATCCACCTTGCCCTGTAGAACAGCTGAGTGGTGATCTAGCTGCGTAGTTAGACACGTTATGTTCTTGGAAGCAAGTTCTCAAATACAGTTGTGATTTGTTTGGAACAGAGATACAGCTTTTAATTTGCAGTGTGATTTCTGCTCTAAGTCACTTCAGACCTCTTCAAAATAAATTATCTAAGGACATGTTCTTAATGAAACATCTTGCTATAATGAATCTTCTAGGGCTTCACTACAGAATCCTAAAATTAATATTAGAGAATTTCATCTGCCTTTTGGCTGAAAATAAACAGTGATTGTCTAAATAAATGTAGGTGTCACATTTCAAGATCTCTTAACAACTGCAATTTATTTTATTTAAACTACATAAAAACAAATGTTGAAGTTATTTGTTCTGCTGGAAACTACAACTGTTTGCCTCAGTTTAAAGAGAGACACTGAGTGAGAGTAAATTAGTACATTAAAACTGTGTTGTAAAAGATGTACACATGCAAAAAAACTTCCCACTGGTACCATTCAATATCTTTTTTTATCAGCTCTGACACTTACGATCCTTGCACTGAGCCCAATCTACTCCCCAGCCTGGCAGAAAACTTTTGCAATTGTTTTGTTGGGTTAGTTTTCTGCTTGGTTGGTGAGTTGAATCAACTCAAAGCGGAGTTTGCAAAACTTAAGGGCCAGGAAAATGGAGAAGAATTAAGCAGAGCTGAAGGCCAGTATTTCTCTTTGGGCAGCTCTAATGTGTGTAATTTCACCTTGAATTAATATAAAAGCATTTATAAATTGCAGACTATTACAGTATGAAAACATAAATAGAAAATAACTTCTCTGGACATTCAGTCATTACATTATGTGAAAGAAGAATCAATTTCAGCCACAGAGAGAGGGAGTGATCTTTGCAGGAAGTAATTTAGAGGATGTCTCTTGAGAAAGGTAATTCCTAGCAGAAGACAGTGGCCGGTTCTCTGAGAAGATACCTGAATTTGTCTTGTTTCACAGCTATGAGAAATAATTTGTTATTTTTTTCTTTTATTGCTTCTGTTTAATAGAAAAATAATTAAAATGGGACCAACAATAACAAATAGTCATTGAAGATTCATTCAATTAATGTACTAAATAGAAAATGCATAAAATCCTCAAGTGGGAAGTGCAAAGTAGTGAGACAATAATGAATGGCATTTGGAGTTGCAGCAGTGGAAAGGGAAGGAGTGAAGGAAGACATTTTTATGGTGCGGTGCTAGGGGACTTGTGATCCGTGGTTTATTCTCATTTATCTTTATTCTGATAACATAAGATCATTCAATACCATCAGCATGTGAAGAAGTAGATTGCTTAAACAGTTATGCAGTTATGAGAATTCTTCTACTCTGAACCGAAGTAAGTGAAGGTCATGCTCATTTTATCAGGTAAAAAAAAATCTTATTAATGTTTTTAGGTAAAAAAAAATCTTATTGCTGTTTTTGGAATACTGTAAAACTCAAGTACGAAAGGGAGTGAAATATTTGTTTGTTCTTATTGTTGGGAAGATACATAGCTCCTTCTGTGTGAATGTTTGGAAAGAGACCTTGAGCTGCCATTATGGGAAAGGATCACTGCAAATGTTCTTGGTAGGTCTAAGTGTAACATGTGTCTGAAGACAATACTCAAAGAATAGATGCCAGTGGTGTTAAACTGAAACTCTGCAGGACAGTGCTTTATAAACCCCACGGGATCAGACAGGGGATCAAGAGAATGGAGTTTTGCCCTGGAATTCAATCATGTGAATAAAATTTAAGTTGTCCTGTAAGCAAAATGCTGCATCATCTCAATAATTTGTATGAAGAATAAGTCTGATTACAGATTCAGCTGATAAGCAAAAACCTTTTAACACATGAGCCAAAGTAGGAGAAGCATATAGAACCCCATAGTAAGAGGAAGGTATTCTCTATCATCTTCAGCACTAAGGAAGTAAAAATAGTAATAAACAGCTTGGATAGGATGTCTCAAAATATTATTCATACTCATTTTTATATGGAAATGATACCCACTTTATATATATTGCTGATTGGTAGAATAAGCAGATATGTAACTGGTGGTAATAGTTTGAAGAGATTTAGGGCTCTACATAGTCAGATGCTGAGAATAGTTTTGTAAAATTAAAATGGGAAGTAAGGAAGAGACCAGTGACAAATCTTCTTGCAGCAAAAGGAGAGTATCTTTTTCCTGTAGGTCTCCTAGTACATCCCAGGTCTAGTCAGCCCATACTTCAGACTTAAAATCACAGAAAGTGGGATGATGAGAATCCAATACATTGCAAATACAGTCATTCACAGCACTTGACTGTAAAGTATTGTGGGGATGCATGTAGACAATATAGTTGGTTTTCCTAGCTCCTGGGAGCCTCTTCCTTTGTGTCCTTTTCTTCATAATTTGGAAGAAATAAAGCGGAAAAAAAGCGCTATACTTTTATTTTTCAGTGATCTGGAGATGTAAAGCCTCTTACATGTTTGCAGTGTTTAGCTATTGCATTAAAGATTATAATAATCACACACACCCAAATATGTTTATAATATATTTATAATCATTGGGATTTACTCTTTCACCCAACTCAGTATACACTTGTTTCTTGCCATGTACTAAGTCACTGAAATAGTTCTGAAACTAAGCACCATATCTGGAGATAATATGTTTTTAAGTGTATGAACCTGGTGGAAATATTTAATAAATCCTTGTCTAAATTATATTTAATAAATCCTTGTCTGAATTATATTTAATATGCAAAATACAGATGCTGCTTTCATAATAAATGTATTTGTGAATTCCGACATAATCATTAAAGTACCATATCCATAATGTGCTGAATTTTGTTTTAGAAAGTCACAAATGCACTCCAGATTAGTAATTTTTTTTAACATATAGTGTGATTTATCCATCACAGACTAAAAATGCTGTGCCAGATTTTATTTTTCAGCAATTCTTCATACCTACTCATATCCGTGGGAGTTTTTCCCAAGACCATTTTTCCCTATTCAATACTGTAGTGTGGTCAAGGCTATGAGGTCATTAGCTTACCAGATTTTCCAAATCTTCCTAGGCCCCCAAATTATTGGTGGAGGAGATGTTACTCAAACGACATAGGAATTACACTAATTTCAAGAGGCTTTTGCTATCTCAGTGACTACTAATTTTCCCTTTTTCTTCTGATGAAAAAAATTCCAGTTTTCACCTAAAATTATCAGCAAGGGACCACATAGATTAAAGATATGTTCAAGGCACTATAAGCAGGCTTTCCATCATTTTGAATTCATTTCTGTGCGAACAAAGCCTCAGGTAAACCTTGTTTATGAAAACCAAATGAACTGAATCCTAGAATGTTCATTCCACCCTAGTAATTAGAGCTGCTGATTAACACCTCACATTCACAGCACTTGCATAAACATAAACCTAAGCAACAGCAACAGAAAGTGTCATTAGGACAATCTTAAGAACAAGAAACCTGTCACCTGCTGCTGACACTGAAATTTGTTGATTGAGCTGAAATATGTTGCTGGCATATAATACTGCAAAGGAACAAGTTGACATATCTACCTCTCTGCAGCAGAAGTGATAAGTCACTGAGGTTCCAGGGAGGTACAATACAAGGGATTCTGAACTTGGGCTTCATTTTACCCTACACACCCTCTTGTGCTTGCACATCTTACCTTTGAAGTAATAAAGTGTGAACGGATGACATTTTGTGAACGGCCTTTCGCCATTACTCCTGAAAGGTCTCACTAGGAAAAAAGACATAAAATTATATATCTTGCCTTGTGCTTCATTATCTTTCCTCATCCCATAAGCTACTTGCTTTGAAGAGGTAGGAGCATTGTAAAATCAGATCTTTAACTGTGTCCTCCTCAACACAGAAACAGAGAAGACTTGTGCAGTGAATCTTTCAGAAAGTACAGTGTGAATGGAGGATAGGAAAAAGGTAATTCCTTAAATTTATTTGGAGTTTCTTGGGTGCAAATATCCCAGGTCTTGAAAGAAGAGGACTTATGAAACAAATATCGTCCTTTGGTGATGAAAGAAAGGGCTTATGGTCTGGTTTTCTGAGTGAAACGTGGCATAGTGCTTTAGTAGAGAACCTAGAATTGATTAAATTAAGAAAATTAAAAGTCTAGGTCATAGTTGTCTTATTCTGAAATGGCTTCTGAGAAAAATAAGTTATCCAGAAAAAATGAGAGCAAGGAAAAAGAAGAAAAAAGAATGGAAAAAGACAGAGATTTAGATGATGGTCCAAGGAGCACCCTAGTTATACTCAAGTTGAGAATGTTTACATCAGAAGCATTGAGAGGTGGCTTAAGGTAAAAAAAAGTGTTTATCTGAAGATGAGAACCTGGATGAACATATAGCATTAATCTCTGTGGATGATCTCAGCACAGACTGGTAGCTTTTATAGATGTTAAGTGGTATCAGCCATTTTTCAGTTAAAGACATTATAGGTTAATTCCCTCATGGTAATCTAACACAAGGAGAGGGGAAGAGGTTGGAGAAGAGATGATTAACAATGAGGAAGGCATTTGGCAAGTAGTCATTCATTTTTAAGATCTTCCTAAGCTTCTTTTCATTAAACTTTTCAGATTTTAATAGAGGAATGATTCATATTTGAATCTGTATTTTTAATCCTGCCTGTTTAAGAATGTTGTCAATACCCTAAAATAGAGGTACCTTATGGGTTACCATGCTATCTTGCCCATTGCCAGAAATCCAGTTAATTCGAGTGGGATTTTCACCAGTAGGGGGCAGGACCTATTTGCTGTTGCTAGTATTCTTGCGCTCAAAATTTTTGAGTTAGAATATGACACAAATGAGATCTAAATTTAATTTTTGAAATGGAAGTGTAGAACATTAATGAAGGGTAGTTGCACTGTAGTATGGGTAAATATTATGGAATATATAGTTTTCCTTTGAGAAGGAAAGTATAAAATAGCTAGAACCTCCAAGAAGACGGAATAGTGCAAGCTGTTTGCATCAAATGCCTATTATTTCATTAAAATTTCATAATATTTAGTATAATTCCATAAACCAGATGCGTATTAAATCTAGCAGAAAGAAAAGAATGAAATAAAGGAAGAAAATATTTCACAGAGCTTGGCACAGACTAAGTCCTTTTATCACTTGCAAGTTATATTTTTTTCTTTGCAAGCTGCTTGAATATTGCCAGGTAAATGCTATTTGTTTAAATGCATCTGCTTTTACACAATGATGTGCATTTTGGTAGAACTTTTGACAGAGTTAAAAAATGGATTCACTTCTTGTCCAAAGCCTTTTCCAAACTACATCTGAAATTGTAATGAATGTGTTGCTCCAATAATATTGACTCAATCAGATCATATGTTAAAACATTTCCAGACATACTGATAAATTCATTGATTCTTCCCATTCTTTTGGTCACTGGACTATAGAAAAAGGGATCACTAGCCATTTGACCTCCATTGTGTATTAAATAAACACCAGATGGTAAGGATTCATTCAGAAAATCTATTCTTTCTTCTTCATAGTCATGTTCACACTGTTGCTTCCCACTGAGTCTTTATCTTTATTTGTCATGGTGCCAAAGCTGTCTCTATAGCACCTTTCATGCATCACAGCTTTCAAATCTTGTCCCATTAGTTTCATTTTGTTTCTATCATAAATAATCTACTACCTTCTCATACACTCTTTCATTACCTAATAATGCTCACTCTTTGTACAAAAGGGTAAGTATTTAAAGGTTAGTGAGTACAGTTTACCCATTAGTATATAGTCTGTGTGACACTTTATTAGATAAAAATGTAAGCTACAGGTAATAATTATGTGTTCTATGAAACATCCATACTTCCAATAACTAGGGATACTATTTTTGTTGTTGTTATTTTGAATGACCCTTCCTTTTTAAACATATTACTGTTTAGGAGTTGGCAACATAAAATTTCAGCTACAAAGAGTTAGATGCCTGGAATTTAATAATTTTGAATATCTTTCCACAGGACACTCTTGTGGAAAGGTATGGACTTAAGGAGGTTTTAAAGTATCACAACTAAGCATTATATGGATCCAGATTTACATTTCTAAATGAGCCATAGTTGGAAATCAAAATTTTGTTCTGAATCATTATTAGTTCAAATAGGTGTGTGGGGGAGGAAAAACCCCATAGAAATATAATTCAACTTAGAATTACATAGTACATAGAAGTGTAGCATCTACCTCTGTAAAAAAAAAAAAAAAAAAAGCATGCAATTTTTTTAATCCCTAACTATACTCAAGAGTAAAAGATCATTCTGAGTTATCACACTGGATATGCTGCTGGTTGAAAAAATAACCTATACAAATCTCTAATAGAAAATATCTAGTACTGCAATTATATAACTAGAAAAAGAAGATACAATCAAAATTTGGTGGTCATCTAAAGTAAAACAACATCTTTTTATACAAAACCTGGTATTTGAAATAGTCTTGCATTTAAATTTACAAAATTTACCACCATTTTAGGGGTTGTGGATTTTTTGTGAGTTGTTTGTTGGTGGGTTTTGTTTTTATTTTTACTTTCATCTTTTAAATTTAGATGGTGCAATGCAGGTACTGCAAAGAAAGGAAATAGGAACATAGGAAAGAAGAGAAGTTATAAGGAAAACCTTCTGACTCAGTGGCTTTCTTATAATAGTCAACAAAAAAGACTGTTTTAGTATCGCTGAGCACAAAGAAGCAGTAATGCTTCAAAGAGTTTTGATGATTCCTGGTTCTCAGAGTTCATTCTGTTAGTCTGCAGGTATCATATCATTTTCCAAATACCTAGTAAAGACAATACGTCCTGTCCCACTGCTAACAAATCTTTTTGCATTAGGAAGCTGAGACTTACATGGAAGTTTTTTCTCTACAACTGAAACAGAAAAACAGTTTTCAAATTCAGAAAAGAGGGTACTTTTGTGGGGGTTTGTTTTCCTGTCTACCTGCCTATTCTTATCTTGGTACTCCAGGAATGTGAGTGTTCACTCCATGAAAGAAGAAGGAGAAATGGCAGGTCTACAGATTATACCTTCCTTGCTGCACAAGTCTGCTGCGTTCAAAATGCAAATTAATTTCAAAATGCTCATTTCTCTATTGTTTGTTTGGAATATTTTCAGGATTAATCCAGAGTAGAAACCACACGTTTTGTGTGTTTCTGTTGGAAATCTGGCTAGAGAGGCTCCTTGGTTTTGTTCTTTTCCCTGGCTTCAGCACAGAGCTAGTAATGAATCAGTTGTTTATTGCATCCTCTGTGATAATTACGATGCTAGCTTGTTTAGTCCTAGGAGAATTTTAGTGATTTTACTTACAGTTCATTTTCAAATTTCTAAAAAATTGCCGATTTATCCTGTGGAGGATTTCTTCTGGATGACATTTAAGTTAACCACCTGACTCAAATGCAGCACAAAATTCATATTTCGAGTTACCTTCCTGTAGTTACAACAATTGGAAATTGTATTGCTTGGTCAAGGTTATTTTGTCTTCCTAGGCTTCAAAGCAAAAATATTTGGTGGAGGAGGAAAGATGTCACTTTAAACCTGCTATTTAGCTCTAAAAACTGAAAAAGGCAGTGTAACCCCCTCATGCATAAATATATCACCTTAAGTTTATATTTCACTACTTTTTAAAAGTACTGAAGAATATGCCACAATATGTCTTGTTCTAGCAGCTGAAAAATTATGCTATGACTAAAATGACATCATTCTGCCTCCCACAGAATGTTTTGGCTCTGAAAGCTCAAGGAGCAGATGAAATTAACATAAAATGTCACTGTCACACAGAGAGGAAGAAAAAAATATTAACATCTTCTGTATTTCTCTCAGAGATCTGAGTAGGAGGTCACCTTATAGCATGTCACAAGTATTTGGGAATGAAATAGACCCTTTTGCTGAGGGTCAGTATAAAAAGTATTGTTGAAATTTTCCCAAATCGCTTACCATAAATCAGAACTGTCTGTAGGATTTCTGTTTCTTCCACTAGGAGTTGCTCCAAAGGGCTCTATAATTTATCTTTATATTAAGATTTCCTAATCTGTAAATTGTTACTATTTTAGAATGACTGCTGGAACTCTAAATCAAGACACTGAACCTAGTTCTCACAATCCTTTCTTATTATTATTTGTATAATTTTATCTCAGAATCTTATAGAAAAATTATGCTCCTGTTGAAGCAAACTATTCTGTACTCTAAGAGCAAGACATTGTCTCTTAAAGAGTTTAAAATACAGATATCCAAAAGGGACATGGTGGGCTGGAAAGAAAGCCAGGCAGCAAGCAGACGGGTGACAGAGCAAAGTAGCTCTGAAATTGAACAAAGCTTACCAAAAAAAGATTGAGGTCTCACCTCACAGTATTTAATCAGTGTGAAAAAGAAATGTTTCTGTGGAAATCACAGTAGACTTGTGACTTAAGAGTCAATGCCCCTTTTCTTTTAAATTTTAACAGAATTTCCTATGAATAAAATTGATGTGCAAATTTTTATGCAAATTTTGGGGCTGTTTAACATCAAGTAAAGGGTAGTCTAGGTGTTGAGCAAACTTAGTAAGCAGGAAGGTTCAATGTGGAAATCAAAAAGTCTGTTTTGTTCATGCTAATTTGAAGTGGCAGCTACATATTTGTGAGAGATCAGAAAGGTAGGTCACAGTGCTGGGTGTGGGTAGGTGTTTAGTCAACAGCTAGGATTGTGAGATCCTGACATAAGGACCAAGGTGCAGGGAGTACAAAACTGCTGATCAAGGGCAGTGTAGTAGAAGAAATATACTGAAAGAGGGAGACTAGAGTGGGAGGAGGCATCAAAGATTTTATTCTGAAGGGATGATTAGAAATAAGAAGACAATATCCAGTGAAGGAAAGCAGCAACAGGAAAAATTTTTAATATCTTCTGAAACAACACAGGACTGTAATATAAAACAGAAATTCTGTGCTGTATCCAGAAAAAAAATCCTCACAGAGCAGTACATACAGCAATAACCAGGGAATTCTTGACAGTATGGTTCTTATTGTATTTTGCTTGTCTAGGTAGCACAGGAAGAAACCATATTAGCCACTGAGTTCAGTGTAATACTGACTTGATTTGGTTTTCTTGAATTTTTTACCTGCTGTTTATAGAGAATTAGAGTCATTAACAAACTAAAGAATTACAAATAAGACATATTTAATTTACATTATTTATAAATATTGTAGGAAAAATGAAAACGCAGCACAAATAGCGGATTTTTTTTTTTAAATAACCATCTCTAGCCTAAAATTCAAATTCTCTAGAAAATGTCATATTTTGCTTATTTGGTGCAACTTAATTATTTTTTTATTTTACTAATAGAGAATAAAATAAATATTTTCATTATAACTTCTAAGGTTTCTTTCCCCTGCAGCTGCTAAGGATAGCTATCTTTTTTTTAATGGAACTAAATAACTGAAATTATGGTGACGTCCAAATTCCTGAGATAAATACATTGTATTGCATATGTATAGAAAAGTTTCATTACTTATTTAAGGACTTCTGAAACTAGGCAGAAAAAGTACCAGAAAAGGAGGAGAACCAGAGGTAGATTTAAAGTTCCCCCTCACCCCACCCCACACACAACCTCCAATATATGAAGAAATTACAGTAAAAGTTCAAGGGTTTACAAAGGTCATCTGAGTGAGCAAATTCAATGGCATGAAAACAGTGTTTTAACCTTCCAAAAGAATTTTCTTGGCAGCAATATTATGGCTAATAATAAAGGATGAATAAAATATAGATAAAAGGTGTCACTGAGAAGAGCGGCATGATTTATTCAGGTATGCATAATGTATAGGGAGTTCCAGACACTTGCTGAGGGTTAAGTACATGGCAAGAAAGCTGACATCTTGTGGGTGGAAGCCAGAGTTTGAATATCAAGAATTTGATGGAAATCACAGTTACACTGAGTACTCGATGACAAAACCACTGAAGAGAAGAGATAACAAAGAGAGAATAGAGAGAAACTAAGTTTTGCAATAGGTAGTTGACTCAGCAACTGATTCCTAAAATTGCTCATCAAAGAGTTCTAATGTATTCTATAATTTTTTTAGTAATTCTGTAATTCTTTAGTAGCATAAGCAAGAAGTGACTTGTGACATGCAACTTCAACTGAGAAAATGCTAACAATCTTCCTTGCTTTCTATCTATAGCAACAGTTGAAGGACCTGTGCAAGCCCAGGGCATGGAGAGGTAGCTGAAGAATCCATTTCAACTTGAGCCTGAAGATTTCTAAACTGCAATAGCTTTTGGCATAAATAGAGAGGTACGATGATCACCCTATTATTCACAAAATATTATGGTTATACTCTAGACTAGGTTGAAATTTTGTTTCTGAGTATGCAGTTTAAAAGATATATGGTGATAACTTCTAAGATATTAATTATGATGTTTGGCATCTACTGAATATTTAAAGCTGTGCTTTTACTGAAAAGAGCATCTGTGTGACACAATTAAATTATTGGGATGTTCTCACTGCCTGAAGATGATGATGCTTAACTAAGAGGCAAGGAGCACCCTGTGCCCAGGAGAAGTTCCCTGTTTGAATTTCATGTCATGCCATTATCACATGGCTGACTCATGCAGCAACAATACAGCCTGCTAGCTCATGGCACAGGTAACTCTCAGGAACCGACATTTTTTATATTTTCTGTTTTACATTTAGTATGATGAAATATTTCCACTAGGAGAAAATTGGGAAACAAATACAGACAATATATAGACTTTCTGAGATCACTTACAGATGGTATTTAATAAATTTTGGCTGTCAGCAAATGAGGAGGATGGAGCATTCTCCAGAGCAATGCACTTTAGTGAAACTTAGTATGGATGTTGGTCTTTGAAATGTCAGTTTCTCTGACACACAAGTGTAATGAATTTTCTGAAAACTGACAAAAAGCAATAGAAAAGTGAATTCTTAGCTGTAGAAGAGGAAAATCTGTCTTTAAAAATTGGGCAAATATTCATTTCCATATCCATTATTAACCTTCTCCAACATGATTCATATTCACAAATATGCATACATTATTAAGACATGCACAGTTGGCCAGACCCTGAGTTCCTGCATGCAAATATTTCATTAATTTTTAATCAGCTAAAGAAGAGGGATTTTTTTTTTGATTGTGAGGGATTAGAAACTGATCTTGTTTTACATAGTACTAACAGTAATATTCAGTATCTTGATCTTCTAGTGAAGTTTTGTATTACAATTCAAATTGAAATGTTTTAAACTTTTGCTAACTGCTATTATCAGTCTGATATACAAAATAATTGAACTCAGATCAACATTGTGAGATTGAGGGAGCTTAATCCTGGAAGTTTAGAATGCCAATCAGAGACCAAGTTTGGCATTTCTTTGCAGCAAACAGCAAGTTTTGGTTAAGGAATTTAACCGAGTCTTCGGAGTCTGGGTCTTTGAATCTTTGAATATTGCAAATGAGGTAAATACTCATGCACACAGAATTACAATATATATTGTCAGCATTTGAGATAAAACTGTTCCACATAATCTTTATACATAGGTGCTAGGTTTTGTAATTACAGCTGCATTCAGAATGTAATAAATGTAAGCATTATAAGATCTTTGTGTACTTTACATATTCTCTGATATAGACCTACACTCTAAGTGTTAATAACCCTCTTACATGGTTTGCCTCACAGACAGATTTGTCTTGGTATGCTATACTTGAAAGAACAGCATTAAGGAAGCCTTTCTTTTCAGTTCCTGATTGTGATTGCAAGCATATCAAATTTATTCCCTTGTAATCGAGATCATTTTCCAGAAGCTTTGAGAACTGTATGCAGCAGTTTGTTAGAGAGCTCACAGAAACCCTACACTGACAGACCAAAAAGCCATTCGACTGTCACTTTATGTCATTAACAATTTCTAAACCCATTACAGATGGGATGGACTGATTAGAACTGAGGAGGGAGGATCTCTTTCCCAGCCAGAAATATCCCCTGAGACTTCTCCTCCATGTGAAGTTTTTAATGATTGATGGGAAAAAAATACAACTGCCTGCCCCACAGTTGCTACAGACTTTATTTAGGAAAAAGGTTATTCATATTTGGTGATCTGCTTGAACTGGATGTCTTTAGAAAATAAATATTACCTGGATATTTTAGTTTTAAAAGCTAGTGAAATAAAAAAACAAGCTCTACATTCCAGTTGCTCAGTTTGTTCCTTACATTACAATATTCACTTTTTATAGCTTTGCTGTCATTTGTATAAATGGTGCTAAAAGACTAAATTGTTTATCTTCTGCCCCCCACACCTCCCTTCCATTCTGATGTTTTATTTCTGTAAAGGAAAACTACAGCTGGAATACTGTTTTACTACAAATCTCACACCAGCACTGTCGGTTGTGAGGTGACACCAGAGATTCTTATCTATAGTCTGGGTTGGAAATATTAAACATTCTCACATTGTGCAAAGTGTTGAGGATGAACATCAGTGCAGTGAGGTGCATCCAACACTTCTGTGCTTCCCACCTGATTCTTGAAATATCGCTCCATTAAAGCCTAATATTTTCTTTAAATAGAAATGAAAATATTTAAGAATTAACAAGTACTGGAAATATTACTGAATTCAATGTCCCTCTAAATTCTTTTCTGAAGAGAAAATTTAAGAGGCAAGAAAGAATAAGAGTTATTCAAATTAAAAGAAGGAAAACATGTTATTCCTGCCAAAAGTATCTGCACCACTTTTAGGAGAGGAGAAATTCTAGTTAACCCAAGTGATTAGTCTTCTTTGAGTTAACATAACATTTTGTCACCTTTAAAAATAACAAACTAAAAAAGGTAGCAAAAATACATTTCTGAATGTCTGATTTTATTGTATTATCTGATTTTTGTACTTCTTATAAAAATTATTACAATGAAAAAACTAAATGGATTCAAGACCGGCCTAAACACTTTATCAATAAATCTGTGCTGTTTTTATGGAAACAGCAGGATGTGTACAAAGGGAGTGACAGAAAACTAATGTTTGTGCTAGAGTTATAAACATATAATGTATGAACTGAAGTTGGCTCAGTGGGCTAATTCTACTGAGTAATGGCACACTGCATCAATCAGATCTTACAAGGCAAGAAGTCCATGCTATGCAATTGTCATGGACATGGAAGTCTGACAGAACACCTACATGCTCTGCAAAAGCCTGACACAGATGAGATTATTTATTTCGTTATATGCTAAAATAAGGTGGTTCAGAAAGAGGCTAGAGGGGAAAAAGAGAAAATATGAATCAATCCAGAAATACCACAGCTTTACTCATGATACTGCTAGGAACTGGCTGCCTGAAAGAGAATAATGAAGACTGGGGAAGAGGAGTCTGGTTGGGATATGTAATTTTGTTGCTGCAGAAGCAATCAATGAAATAAAAGTATTCTACAGCGTTTTCTTCATATCTTTGTGGGCTTTTGCCTGTGACATTTCTTTCATTCACTGTTTGCATGGTTTACAAGACCTGATAATGGAGCTACAGAACTACTGTACCATATCCCTCGTTACACATGTTCTAGAGTTGGTATCTCACCCAAAATATCCAAATAGTAACACAGTGTCTTCCAAGATGGATCAGCTGAGAACTGCTAGGAGTACAAAGAAAAAAGTTTAATGCTATACCCAGCATGAGAAGTCTTCTATCAGGATTTTTTCCTGATATATGAGGTACAATGATATATAGGTAAGTATATATAAGGACTGAAGTTTTGAAGGCTGTGGCGTTGGGGAAACTAAAAACCTAGTAAGTAACTAGTTTTGAGCAATTAAATTCAAACATGACTGTCACCAAAACAGAAAAAAAAATTCTAAATTGTAAATTGTAATGAAGATTATAAGTCTACACAAAAATTATTTTTTCTAAGTTATACTGCAAAATAATTTTGAGGAGAAGCACAACAAAATTTAAAGTTTACATTCTCTGGTTTCTAAGCCAGTCTTGTATATATATATATATATATTTTTTTTTTTTTAATTAGTATATCCATGGCAGTGGGATGTGTTCAGTTTTGAAGTGTTGATCAGCCATGACCAAGTTTAATTCAGCGGAAGGAGCAGGAACTTCAAACCATTGAAGTTAAATTTGGCAGACAATAGAATTTGCATTTGACGTTTTTGAAGATGTAAATCTGAGCTCAGCAAATGCAGACGCTTGTCCATGAAAAAAACATTTTCCTCCTTTAGGGACTTCATCGTACCTTGAGGTTTACCATTCTGTATCACAAATCTCATTGTGATTAATGTTCCTGGGTGGGTGGAAGGGTTCAATTTGTACTTCACACCAGCATCAATACTGCTGTTTGATCATGCTTTTGTCAGCTTAATAGTTTTGTTTTCATAAACAGTTGGTGCCATAATACTACAATTGGTCCTGCTGAATTTGTCCATGTATAATTCTTCAAGCATATTGAACAGTGAAGCAAAGGAAAGCTGCAATACTAGATAGATCTTTTCTAATGTTAGGAAAAGTAATGTCTAAAAAATAATTTTTAAAATTACTATACAGTCAATTTCTCTCTTCTAAATTAACTTCAGAAATATACTTTTCAAAGAGGTATTTATTGTATGTACTCATTAATGTATATAGAAGAGCTATCAAAGACAACAAAAGGAATATATATGGTAAGTTAGTCTTTTGATATTGTCACAAATCCATCCATGCCTGTTGTTCTGCTACAAACATGTGAGAATGTTTCAAGAAAAATGGTTGAAACTTATAAATTAAAGGTTCCTCAATATTGCATCTGGCTTTAACATCTAATTAACATTTTAAAGGCTACAGTTTAATTTAAATGAATGGCAGGCCTTTGACTGCACAAGACAGCTCATGAACATGATTACAACAAAGTAATTTCCTTTTGTCAGATACAGACTTTCAGTAATAGTGTTCTCTTAGCTTAATAAAGTTAAGCACCACTTACAATCGGCACTTCATTTTGCTTCTTTCTATTATATAGAATGGTGGTTGTTCAGTTCTTATAGCAGCCATCTGCGTAGGTGTTCATTTGTACTCTCCTGCTGTGTGGGTACTCTGTCTAATTCCAAAGCTTCTAGCTTTATAATAGTTTCACAAAATGCTGTTTGAATTTTTATAAGCCAGTTTTCATTATCATTAGTTGAATGTTCCAAAGCTTTATACTGCCCAATATGGTTCTATTTTGACTCATGTTTGTATGCATTGAAAATGTCTCTGTGCTGTAATTTTAGTGTTACAATATCCACTGGAAAAACTTGTTGTATAAGAAAGTTGAAAGTTATAATAAATTATAAAGCTGTAATTTATTCTATAATCTTCCTTTTCCCCTTGAAATTAAAAAAAAATTACAGATATATTTCAAAGTCATTATATAATGTTCATTTAAAAGTTTGAATCCTTTTCAAAGCAATTGAAAAATTTGTGGAAGTTAAAGATATCCTTAAGGGTAATGCATAATCTAATAAATTGAAACATTCTGACACTGGCTTGTCACTGCCTAAGACCCCTTGTTGCTGTGAGTTCCTGTAGTTCAGCCTCAGACAAAAGAGAAGGATGTGACAGAACTGTGTTCTGTCATTTTTTTCTGTATTACTCTGCCCTCCTCTCTCAAGTGAATTCAGCCATTATTACCCCTTTGCTCAGAGCCTGTTAGAGCACTCCACAATAGAAGGTCCCCCTTGCGTTCCTCAAACATGTCGTGTTCCCTTGGAGAGGCATGTTTGGAAGAGCAATTAAGCATTGTTCCTTGCAGAAGAAAGCAAGACATCTAATAGTATTCTATACTTACATGAGGCCCTCCTTCTCAGGATCCCAGAATGTTTTAGAACTATTCATTAAATTTACAACATAACTAAAGCATGTACTTTCCACATGTATAGTGTAGTTATGGTGTGGATGATTAAACACAGTCCTGCAAGGAAAAATCAAAGTTATATGTTACGTGAATTTGCTTTATGAAAAACAAAAGTGGCAGAAATGGAGACAAGTTATCATAGTATTGATATTTTTCTGTAGTTTAAAATTCAGGCATTTGGAAGAAGGAACCATATTTTGCCTTATTTATTCGCTGTTGAGGGAAGAGTTGTTTTAAAATGTATTACTGTTCACTATAGCCTTTTAAAAGTTCCACTTGAAATATATAAAAAATCAAGAAAAATCAAAATTAAAACCCTCTTTTCCTCTGCGGCTGTAGACTAGCCATCTAATAATTTAGTTTTCCCACCCTATATTAATGGACTGATTTATAAATAAGTCATCCCTAAACTAGGGTTAAAAATACCCTCATAAATATTCAAGAATTTTTCTTATTTTCAATTTGTTATACTTTAAATTATTGATTAAATATTAATGATTTTTTCTTGTCTAAAATTTGAAACAAAAACATGTAGCTCAAAATTATTTTTGAAATAATTACAAAGAATTATGCAATAAGTTCCTAATACTTGTCAGAAATATTTTGAAGCAACAATCTGAATTCTTAAATGTCATTTGACAATCATATCTCAGGCAAAAATTTCTTAATTTGCAGTGAAAAAAAAGCATGTACTACCAGTAGATTCACAATAACTCCCCAGAACTCAGGTGGTATTGCTAAGAGCACAGAAGAATTTCCTTTGTCAGATGGCAAGATTACATAAGGCTGCAAAGTCTTTTGGAGCTAGAGGCTGGGTTTTCTTCATGAATGCCACAACTTAGCTGAGGAATTATTTTATCAACCATTATGTACTGTGCATGTGAAAAAAGTAGTGGAATCGGAAGAAATCAGGTTTTCTGGATGAAACTGTTTAATCTTAATTTAATTTAACACTCAATCTCTGCTTACTAACTCATTCTGTGACCATAGCATAAATTCCCTTGAACAGAAATTCCTAAATGCTTTAACGCTGCATATCAATTACTGCTAGAGAATGGTGCCTATTTTTTTTCACATTTTCAGAACGTTAGAGTTGCTTTGCTTAAAATCCATGGTAGAAAATCCAATCCAATTAGGTCAAAGAGAATTGTGCCACTGCAGTGAAAATTTCGCTGTATGTTTTTTATTTAAATATCTGAACGCCAGGGAATCCTCAACTTTGCCTCTGGCAATGGGCACTATGGAGTTTATTCTGAGGGAAGGGATTCTGTTAAGAGTGACTCTCCTATGGACTGTTTTTCATCAAGTGCGAAGGATTGCAAGTATTTCTGTAAGTCACTGTAAGATATTTTTTTTTCTTTAGTTCTGGATTCAGTACATGCTCACTAATATAAAAAACCCTGCATGAGCCTGAGCCTAATTAATTCAACGATCTGCAAACTCCATGAATCTTATCATGGCAACAGCAACAGACGATGCTTCTTAAATTTACATCCTCTAGAGTGCACTTAATAGGATCAGAACAGTCACTGGGAAGAATACTCAGTTAAGGAGTTTATTTCTAATAGTAATTGATCTGAGTATGTTTCTTTCCATTTTCAGACAGCCGTGGTCAAGAAAAAGAATATATTTTTTACTGAACTCTCAATTTGCCCTGAAATACATACAAGATGATCATACAAGTAAGAAGAGGCCTCAAGGAGGAAGAACTGTAGCTTTACTGGTACTATGACTGGGGTTTTGCACCAGACAATTTATGCTAAATATCTTCAGGAAGAATGACGGACACTTTGAAAATATATGTGGAACTATGTATTACAGAAATCCAAACACCTTGAGAAACAGTGAAAAACCCAGCAGTCTTTGTGAGCTATTTTATGATACAACTGAATTTTTATCTCAGTCCTTCTAATTAATCCTTAAGGTTTAGTTCATAATAAGAAAGCAAGATATGTTTTTTATTTAGTTTTTTCACTGTTATCTGAAAAGGACTAGGACTGCATCCAAATTTTAAAGTACCAATGAACCAAGTATACTTTTTTATCTTAGAATCAACTCACAAAAAGTGCAGATGGCACCACCAATAAATGACTGTCATGGACCAAGATCTTTTCTGTGCAAATGACTAATGCATCACTACAATTCTGTCAGATCAACAGAAAGAGGCTGCCAAAAAAAAATCATATCATAATCAGTGAGTGTTCCTGATTGTTCACTGTTTGTAGCACATATGGATCCTCTGAAATACAGAACACCTACCTAAAAGAAATACTCAAATCGTTATGCATCATGAACTTTTGCATGTGTTTAGAATGTTTTAAGGAAACTATTTGGTCTACAATAAACAGACATATTTCCCCAGTGTCAATACAGCAATAGCTGTGTTAGAAAAAAGAAACAACAAAAACACACACACAAAACACACACAAAACACACCAAAAAACAAACACACAACACATTACAATCTATGCTTTAATTTACAAAGCAGTAACCATGACATAGTTGGAAACTGAGCTGTCTCAAGCTTTTCTCATTGACTCCATGTAATATATCTATACTATGAAACATAGATACATAATAAATACATGGGGAATGGGAAGGCAGTAAGATTTAATAATTCTATCAACAAAGCTTTTTATTGTACTGATTGTAGAACATAGATAACTTCTAACTATCTAGAGTCAGGCATGAGAGATGGCCAGGCACCAATGTCTTTACAATAATCAATAATATATCAATTTTGCATAAACCACAAAAGTTTATTAGAAACTTACAAGGTATCAAAAAACTGTAGAGCAAACCAACTCAAGGGGAAATAAAGTCACAGAATCTTTGAAAGGTGACAAGAACGAAGAAAGAGAAAATCTAGTTCTGTTGAAAACCACTGACAAATTTGGAAAAGGTTCAATGTGAAGATTGGATAAAATTGGATTATTTCTTGAACACTCCTTTAAAATGGAAATACATGCTTCAATCAATTTTTTTCTATGAGGCCCTGTAGCACTGTGAGAAGAGCTTGACACTGTTCCTTTCAAACTGGCACAGTTGCAAAATAGGTGGATTTGAATGGGAAATGAGCTCAGAGACTCTCTCTCAACATTAAAACTCTATTGCAAAGATTATACTCCAGAAAACAATTTCAGGCAAAAAAAGAGAGCTGCTTGCTTTTACAATGTTACAGGTCTTATGAGGGAAGCGTCTCCAGCTGGAAGAACTCTTATACCTCAATAGTTCAAATAAGTTTATTGTACATTAGGTGTCCTCTTGTAACAAAGAACATTGCCCTCTTAATTGTGTTATAATTTGAATCATCTGAAGATATTTCTCATTAAGGACTTTTTAGTCAGCCAGGCCTCTGAAATGGAAGAGTCTTTAAAGCTAGATTAGACTCCTACAATCATTTTGTCTGATGTAACCTACTTAGCTCATAGCACACTCTTTAAAAGTTATCCCAACTTCCTTCAAAGATTTGGAATTATAAAGAGGTTCTGTGTTCCAATCGTGTTGTCATGGTCAGTGTGTAGTTTATATCTTGTCTGAATATATATAGTTTTTCATTTTTCTGAAGTGAACTTTCATATACTGAGTTGTGATGGATTTTGTTTTGTTAGAGTAAAACATAACCAATATTTTATCACTATATATATTTCTACACTCAAAGTTTCTCAATTTAATCTGTTTTTAGATAAACAAACCAGATATAGCAACTCACATCCTGATGGAGAATGCTTCTGTAGCTCAGCCTGTTCTGCTGCTTGAGTTTTTGCTGTCAATAAATTTATAAAAAATGAATCCCTGAAAATAGTGTTCTCCTCATGCCTTAACTATTGGCATGTAATGAAATTGTCTTTGTGTTCATTTCACCTAATGCTACTCAATATAATGGTATATATCTATTCTGAGATGGTCAGGGTTCCCCTGACAGCTAAAGGAGAAGGAAAAGCAATCTTACAATGTTATTTACACTATTTTAAGAATGATGATTCACTCTCTGGAATATTTGTATCTCTCTTAACTATACAGGAACTCAGACTGCCAGGTTAGAAATCTACCTTTCAGGCAGCTGCAGTAAGTGAAAACTTCCCAGGTATATGGTGAGTTATTTTCATTCCTTCACATGAGATTTGACAGATAAATAAATCCTACAGATATAAGAGATGGGGAAGGGCCCATTTTTGAGACTTCAGTTTTAAACACTTTGCAGGTTTGGGACCTAAGTAATTGTGCATACTCCAAGCAATTTATATTTAGGAATCTGGGGCACTTTACTCAAGAATACACGTTTTTGAATTTTGTGAGTCTATTTCTTCAAGGAGATTTATCTATTAATCTTTTTAGCATAACTGAGTTTGTCACCAGGAAAACAGAGTTGTATTTCTATTGTTTCTTCCATTTCTTGTAAAGCTGTATTCTTGCACTTAGTATGTAATCTATTTTGGCCTAGGGCCATGTCTCTGCCTTGTTTCTGTGGCACCTGAAGTCTGTGGTCTGTAGACAACATTGCAATGCAAATAATTCCTGTCTATATTCTTTGCCTTTTCCGACTTTGACATTCACTTTTTTTACATCATCTAGTGCAAAATAACTTTGATTGTTTTTTGATCAAACTGACCTGCTTACCCAAATTTCTTAGTGATGTTCCTCTTTATATGCAAGTGTGTGGGTGTGTGTTTCTTTCTATGACTATAATTGTTCGTGTGCATTAATATCAGTTTCTTGGAGTAGATGATCAGAACAGCAAACAAAAGTTCTGTTCTGGCCATGCCTTGCACTCAAACAAGTTGTATTAGCCAGTTCCTCTTTCACCATATTTCACTGGTAGACCTGCACTTGTGCATTGTTAATTTTTACTCATCGATCAGAAAACTTCCTTTTTTGGTCTTTATGGGAAGGAGAAAAGCAAATTTTGCTTTGAGTCCTGGCAACCAAGTTTAATTGTCAAAGTTCTCAAGTAAGCAAGGGTAAGATCAGAGTGGATCTGTATGCTTTAAGGGCAGTGTGATAGACAAAAAAAAAAAAAAAAAAAGTAAACCCAAAATATTTCTAGCATAACCAGTGCTGAATGCTTTAATTTCTTAAAAATTAATCTGGAAAGATTCCCAGATCATACATCTGTCATGCTAATTTACAGAGGCTGAAGTCTGAGAGAGAAGCACTGAAGTAAATTATTGTTTCTCTTTAGCAGTACCACCTCCCACCCGGCTTTCCTCCTCCCCCTTTCCCCCCAACAAGTTTCCTGGTTACCTGGCAGGTTTAATCATGAATGCCTGTATTCCAGATAGAATTTACTGTATGCTGATAGGCACTATCATCTGTCCACCTGTACAGCATTTTTCTTATGCATTGTCTGACACAGCATGAGATAATATTTGTAGTTAGAATATGTGGTAAAGAAAGAGCAGGAGGCAATATATTTAATCCGCACTACAACTTTGGTAATTCCTTCTAATATATCTGCTGTAGTTTGGGGCTTTTTTCTTTCATTTAAAATGCAACTGTGGTATTATAAATGACTAGTCATCCTCAGTTATCTTGAAATCACCATGATTCAGCTCTGATCTCATTTTCACAGGTACTATGTCAAATATGAGCTGTTCTTGATTGCCTCCAGTTTCTGTAGCCAGAATCAGACATGTAGTTTCAGATATATAAAGATACTTCTTGTCCACAGAAGCTGCTGGAAAGTTTTTTTCTTTTCATCAATAGTCAGTCTGGCTTGTGACCATTCAGCATAAAAAGGCTTATTCGTTTTTCAGTTTGCAGATATTTTTGTTTTTAAACATATTTATATTTAGAAAAGAGGTGGTAGTTATTGAGACAGATGTAATAAATGCCATGACGCTACAAAAATATTCTAACTTCTACTACAAACTATACTAATGTTTCTAATACTAATGTTTCATTGTAACACCAAATTAATTGCATTGCATTGACAGACACGTAAATCGGATTTTTGTGTCGTAGTGTCATCAGTCTAGTTCATCAGTTACAAAAATAACTAAAATGAGGATGTGTGAGAAGTTTAGAGCTTTAATAGTCAATTTAATCTTCTGATTTTAATCATTCATAATCCAGATCTTAAGAAGGCTTAAACTAAGACCATTTCTCCTTTTTCGTGTATTATTACAATTTCTTATAATATTATGATAACACAAGTTGCAAAACTAATGTGAACCAAAGAGCTTTCCTTTTAAAACAGTGAGTTTTCTTAGAGCTTCAGATTTGACCAACTTACTAAGCTTTGTGGTATTATCTGGATAGTATTAGAACAGAAGAATTTTTTTTTTTCAATTTAATTGGTAATATTAGAACAAGAATTTTTTTTCAATTTAATTAAGTTGATTAGAAAATGAACGCTGTCTGTTTTTATCAGGCATCTTTGGACAAATCTGAAGACAAATCTAGTTCTGATGTCTCTGGCTCCAGAACTGCAGCTTTCAAAGGGACAAGTTGGCCTCTGTAGAACGATTTGAAAAAACCAAATTATTTTCAAGTGTCTATGCTTCCTATATAAGCAATATGTATATATCTATAAATACATATATAAACCCCACACACTGAGTGCTGCCAACAGTCACTATGAATGAAATGCAGTGAGAACAAGCAAAGAAAACTTGGTTACTGTCTTATGCTTAACCATTTCTTACACCACCCCTTTTTTTTTATTTTCACAGATGTACCGTTTCCCTTTCATGATGAATTCCCTTTAGTCATGCACATTAAAAGAATATAAGAATATAGACATTTAATTCCATAGCTGTATTCCTGAAATTCTGGGTAAATCTCATGTAGTAAAGGAATTTGTATTTCAGAGATGCTGCAAATCCGGCTATGAAATTTCCTTTGTACCTGCAGCTCTATTTTATAAATTGCAGCCAACACCACAGTTAATATCAATGAGCTTGTTACTTATGCATCTGCTTTGAGAGACTTAAACCAGGTACATGCTGGTAAACTGGACTGGATTCATATAAATCTCACTGTTGCTGCCCTTTAACCAAGTGGTTGTAGACCTGACTACAGAGATGGAGTGCCTGAGCCTAGTTTTCCCCAATTTCTGGTCAATCCTTCTGTTTTGAAAAACTGACATCTTAATAAGTGCAATCAAATTAGAGTTGACATCAGTGAGTGAATATTCATTTGTATCAAAAGATTCTGGGTAGTCATTGGATAGAGAGCCATTTTAGATGGCATTTCAATGTGGTCAACACTTGCCTTTTATTTACTAAGAACTTCTGTCTGTAGACTAAAAGCACGCTAAAGGTTTGGGGAGGTGCTTTAGCAGTTCTAAATGTTGGGGAAATCCTAACATTATTGATCAGCTGGCATTGTAAAACACAAAATCAAATAGAACCATTACAGTTTTAATGTTGCTTTGTGAGTATTTTAATAAAACATATGGCCACAGAAAAAACATACATGAAAAAAAATATAAAAGACCCATGTTTTCATTACCAATAGAATGAATGAATGTTTGCAACATTCTGCTTTGTATGTAACTTTACTTGGCAACAGAGGTAATATTTATAGTAAAGTCTATCACCGCTTATTAATTTTATATATTAGAGTATTTTGCTGCTTCAAAAAATGAGATGTTAAAATATGCTGAAACTTTCTGAAATAAAACAAGAAAAATGATACAAGAATTTATTAATTGTGTTTCACTGTTTAAAGGTTAAAGGATGATAAACCACTGAATGAAGCAATGTAAATATATTGATTTCATCAATCCTAACTGTTGTAAGCCTTTATAAAGCCTTTAATGAAGCCTCATGGGAACAATTTCCCACTTTGTTTATTCAAAAATTGCTAAAAATAATTTCCAACCCATGTTTTCTACATAATTTATATAAAAGCACAGGACTAAGCAATTCATTTGTGATGTACATATTTTTGCATTCCTGATTATGAAATACCCTTCTTATTAAGAATTTTCTGTTTGATGCTTATAAAAAATTTTTAGAGATATAATGTGGCTTGCTTTTAAGTGTATAGTAGGAAAATATTTTTTCCAAATATTATATATTAGGTTTCAAACATTGAGCCTACAATTTAGATTTTCTTGAAGTGAATACACTAAACAAGTAATCATATAGACTAAAAATTTATTAAAATGAGAAGTTTTAAAAGAGATAAATATATTTTCTCATAATCAACCATGGAATTTAAATGTAGAAAATTTTACAGGGAATATCCAGCCTTAAAAATCCTTTAAAAGGATTTTCTTTTTCTTCTAAAAGCTTTTCAATGCCTTATTTGCCCCAACGCCATTCAGGTCATTTGTGAAGATAAAAGTTTAATTGATGAAAGGGATGCAGGTTCCTGCTACTGGAATAGAGGTGGCAAAAGCAAAAGAATGGTTAAGTCACTTTGGAAGAGTTTCTTGGACAGAAACTTGGTGTATGAGAGATGCTATGCAAAGATCTTAAGTTTTAAACTGCCATCATTTTGTCCTGCCCTGGAGAATAGTAACCTATAACAATTATTGGAAATCTTCATATTATTTCTTCATGTTTTGCATATTGAATTGGCCCATTTGTCTTTCTTATTTGAACAACCATCATTATAAATTCTATTTTTGATACAAAGTCTGGCAGCAGCATGCATACCAATAGAAAAGATATCAAGATCCTACCCCAAAGATACACATTTAGACTTTACAAGGACACCGGTAATAAGAACCCTATAAAGATGCAATTCTTTGAAAAATATGACCTTAGCAAACAATTTTGCTGATGAAGTGCAAGTTGGAATAGAAATCAACTTTCTTTTTTTCTGTGGTTACATGTTGCCTTTCAGCACTGACAGCTGGGAAAAACACTAGAAATTTGTATTATAAAATAAGCAGAGTTGACTGACAACAGAAGAACCTTTTATTTTTTCTTTCATTTACTCTATTGCTACTACCTTAATTAGTTTCTTATAACAACTTCTGTACCAGTGCACCAAATAATCACACAAATATTTCTCTAATTTAGTTGATAATTGAATACCTTAAAAACTCATATAAGGCTTTGTATATTTCTTACTCCTTAATAAAAACATTTCTAAAGATCTGAGAGAAATAAAAATATGCCTGAACTAATAACTAAAAATAAATTTCAATCTTCAGAGTGATTTTACCCCAGCTAAAACTGTCTCACATCTTTTGGATGGTAAGTTTTATTCTTTACAGGTTCTTTCTAATTTATAATGTAACCAGAGTATGGTATTGTAACTGGATTTCAGACTTCTTATTGCTAGATGTGAAGATGTACAATTTAATTGTGTAAATTAAAAATAACCTGACATATATTTGTTCAAGTTCTAATTATTTACATTATTACTCTCAGAAGTTTTAATCTGGATAAGAGTGAAATTAATTTTGTACAGAAATTGGGAAACTGTTAAATGAAAAAATTAGGAATTTAATTTTTTTTGCTTAAACAAAAATATTACCTGTGTTGGATAAAAAAGAAAAGTATTTTGGAAAACATAATTTCTGTGTAAACAAACAGCATTCTAGTAAAAGCAAAGCAACCATTGTGTTCCCTGTCAGTCTGCTTTGTGGGTAATTATTTCTTGCCTTGAAAACTTTCTGAACTGGTTTACTAAAAAAAAATAATTATTTATGGCTAGTGAAATTAATTCATAGTGTTTCAAAAAACATTTCATAATACATAGATCTCAGCTTTACATAAATAATTTCTTTACCTCTCAGTTTCTCACCTTGAGTGACTTAGAGATTGGAGATTATAGTCATAAAAGAAGCTGACTTATTACTTCAACAGACTGTAGATTCAGGTACCTATACAGTTTTTGGCATCCTATGGTTTATCTTTTTTTTTTTTTAAGGTTGGCAGCTAATTTACACCTAATTTACTAATCTTATTTAAATCTAAATTATTTTCACATCTGTAATCCTGGGCTATGGATTTTGTGCCTGTGCACAAGCAAAGTGTAGAACAGTGTTGTAAAAGTTATTTCTGACAGATCTAGTTCTACAAAGAGGTTCTGCATGCTTACATAGTCAAGTTATCAATTGTCTTTATATTGTTTAAATGTTGTATAAGAATTAACTTATGTTCAAAATTTTTGTCTGTGTGCTGAGCTGCATCTATCTCTAAGATACTAAATTGTGTCTTGATGTATTTTAAACCATAATGACATTTGAGAAACCTGAGATATTGCAACTATTAATGGATTGAAATAAATCTTTAGTTTTGGTCAAAATGTTAAGCATCGACGGCGTGTGACAGAATGGAATGTATCATCTTTTGTTCATAGCCCTTTCTGCCAAGTGGTGAAAGTATGTGCATTTACAGCTCAGCTCTTATGAAATCCATAGCAATCGTGCACTTGATAAACTCATGATTCTCCAATAACATTTATGTAGAGTGGAGGATGGAAACTAATGAGAGATGGTAAAGTTTATAGATTGAAATGCAATGCTTTGCTTTGCAGGTGACTGGTGAATGCTGCTCAACAGTTGATTTTCTTTTGATCCATCTGAAGAACACCTACATACTCTTGCTTTCATTCAAAAATTAGCAACAGTTGAATGTACCCAATCCCTATGGACCATAGGGATTATGGGACGATAATCCCTAGGAACCATAGAGAATAGGAACCATAGGGATATGAACGTGAAAAATTGTCATCATCAAACAAGACCAACTAATGTTTAGAAACTTCATTTCCAAACAAGTGTCCCTAACCTACCTTACAATATCTCTCTGAGGGTTTTAGAGAATGAAATCTGTTTAGTGGCTTAATGCTCTTTAATGTTTGTTTTTTTTGATTGATTGCAGTTGTCTATTTTGTTTTCAGATTTCTATTGCTATTTACACAGGCATATTTATGTGTTTTTTCATCTCTGGTATCTCTGCACAGGAGCTGAAGTAAATATTTAGGTAGGTACATGAAACCCACTGTAATTTTCCAAAGTTGATATCTTAGATCAATGGTATGTTCTCAAAAAATTCCCATGTCCTTACAGTCATAAATATCAGGAATAAATGTCATCTCAGTAGAAACACAACCAAGCTACCATGTTTCTAATGACAATTACTTTCTCTGAGTCTCTCAGGTAAATTTTAGGCCTGAGATGTAGCTCTAGACTTACCCTACCTAAAATGAATTTACCTTATGTGGGTAGGTTAAAACCCAAACTAATAGTAAAGGAAGAGAGAAGTACCTTCAAGTCTGTCCAGCTCACTGAAAACTGCATTACCATACATGCAGGTGGTAGCTGCAATCTGAAGCCAGGTGAATTCAGGCTCAAGATAAAGCACCCATTTAAAATAATTAGATAAGTACTGGAACAATTTGCTCAGGACAGAAGTGGTTTTTTGCAGTGCAGTGGATTATGTGGAGCATATTCATAAACATGCTTAGATATTTTTGTGAGTGAGATTTTTTAGTTCAAATACAATGATTCAGAGAATTCACCTAATATCTACATTAAAGTGCATAGAAGAGGACCTGGTGGCCCTTTTCTGTTTTGCATTTTCCTCTAAAAGAGTAATTCTGACTTTATTTACCACTTTACAAAGTTTTTTCACCTGGAAATTTTCTTGAGGTGATGTATTACTTAAATACCTCTGATGAAAAGCTTTGGGTCTTGTTCCAGTCCCCAGGGAAGCCTACTAGAAACACTCCACTTGACAATTATTTTCCATTGACATCCATTTTTTTTCAATCTGTCAGTTGGCTGGTTCGTTAATGTCTAACCAAAACCGGAGTCTCTTACATTTATACAATTACTGCTAACAATGAAACTTGAAATCTCATCAAAAAATGAAATTACTTTTATCTGAAACGACATATTTTCTGTAGACTCAAGATGACTGGAATTATTATACCTTAATTCCTTGACAACTGAATTTGCTATCAGCTTTTTTGCAAGCTTTCCTTTATTAAAATGTTAGTGGTCTATAATAGTCTAGGTTGCTTCATTTCTCCTTCTTGCCATGCTGTGTAATATACCTTCACTTCCTGAATTTCCATTCTGTCAAAAGTAAGCTTTAGTAAGAGGCTGTGTGCTCAGATGGTGGAAGTAATTTGTGTATGTTGATAAATAAATGTTATGTCTTTAATTTTTTTCCTCATATGAATTTCTGTATTACATGTGTATTACATGTCTGTACAGCAGACATGCAACACTCCATTATTGCTTTAAGAAAAAAAACAGTCAGCTAGTTTCTTCCCCCAAATTGGATATATTAGTTTAAATATTTTCTGTGGTTTACTATTTTAATCAGCAACATCTTGTAAAATGTTTGCACCATTATTATAATTTATTTTGTTACTAGCATTCATTTAATCCTCATATTGAAGTGAGCCATATTAGGTACAGAATCTTCTTTTGCACCTTTGACCTTTTTGGTGTTTTGAATGTACAATTTACATTTATTGCATTTATTTTCGTTTATTTTCCATTTCCTTTTTTATTAATATTTCATAAATCAACATTGATTTTTCAACAAACATAATAAATATTAGCTGACGCTATTTTCATTCTTGAGTATGGAACCACACATTTTTGTGATCAAGAATTGGTTCCTAAAGTTTTCCAATTTACTTTCATGTATTTCTATCTTAACTTTTCCTTCAAGTCAACTTCCATCATAATTTATCCCTAGGTTTGTGGAATAAACTTGAATACTTATATATGTTATTAATTGCCCAATATAAATTGATGTCTTTAGTGATCTTCTTCTAAGCCATCTGCACATTTTTGATTGTAACTCTCTAGTCATGTAGACTCCATCAGCTGTTGGTAATCCCAATTTAACCAAATCCGCTTTAGTGTCACCCAGATTCACAACATAATATTGATTTAGGAACATATTTGATAGAAAATAGCTTATAATGATCCACCAGAAAAAAGTTACAATCCCATCTAAAAGGGCTAAGTCCTTTTATGCATAATTTGGTGTGAGATGATCCATGAACTATAGAGTAGGCAAATCTTCAGCAACATCTCATTTGCAGTCTGTTTTTGAAAGTCATGATAGAAATATTGCAACAGCTGTCCATGCAGCGTGCAAATAAAAAGGTGTGATGGCCATGGATTTTGTATGTAAATTTTGCACTATTCTCTGATTAAAATTTTTGAATAGTATAGTATAGTATAGTATAGTATAGTATAGTATAGTATAGTATAGTATAGTATAATAGAATAGTAATCAGCACAATAAAGCAGATCACCCCTTTAGTTTAGAATTCAGTAGCAAGAAGTACCTCGCTTATTAGGGACACTCTTAATCTCTTCCTTTTTTTATGGGAAGTGTGGATATATAGATGATTTTTGTTGAAAATAGAGACAATTTAATTTCCAGTTTAAGATTGGAAATTTTCTTCTGCAGCCATAGGCTGGAAATTGCTGTTGTAAGGACTAATTCCCCAGTTTAGATTTGGACTTTAGGGTTTGAACCTGATATGGTAGAGTATTTTGCATTCGTTGCTACAAAAGACTGTAGTTAGTATATGTGTTTCCCTCTTTTGTTCATTTAGCTGAGTACACCTCTAACATGGCTTAATATGCACATAATTACTTTGAAACAAATTAGATTATGTTACTCTATCTGTAACAACTGTGGGGCTGATTTTTCATCACTTTAAATAATTCACTATTTAAGAATACAGTGTGTATAAAATGCAGCAAATAAGAATGGTAAGCATTTTGCATACACTCTGTACAGATATAATAACTCCACAAGCAGAAAGGCAGGAAATAATCAGACCTGTTTATTTTTACTAAACGTTTTACCTTGAAAAGAACTGAAACCAGGCTAGCTTCCCAACTGTTCACATTTTTTAGCACAGTCATAGAATCATAAAATGTTAAGGGGTTGGAATGAAACTTGGAGGTCACCTAGTCCCAACCCCCCCGCCATGGCCAGGGAAAACAGAGAAGTTGTTGCCTGAAACACAAACCAGTGCTTAAGATAAATAAGCAAATACAGCCCATAGTACCACCAGAGTTCCTGTTCTGTTTTAATGAAAACAACACTGTTTTTATGTAGGGCTCCTTATCCTTATCAGACCTATTTGTATCTGAAATGTGTCTTTAATGGAAAACATGAGGATATGAAGAGTTTAAATGTCTTATTCATTGCTGAACATCCCAGCAAGAGTGGGTTTACAGCTCATGTCCCTGAGAAGCATAGCAGATAATTGCAAGGAGATAATTTCTCAGCAGGACATTGTCTGATGGAAAATATTGGTTTAAAGGCAACTAATCAGAAAGAATTTTATGTACAGCCGCAGGTTTTGATTCACTGCAGTGGAATGCAAAGAAAATAAATAACGATCTCTAAATTTTTCTTCTGCATTAAAATGTGAACTGAATTAAGAGAACTAGAGTCCTGCAATTCCAGCTGGCAACATGGTGGCAAGACAACCCAAACCTGCCAAGCGAAACATATCGAAACTGGATGTCCTTACTGATGAGTTTGGTATTGGCATTTAATAGCAAATTGCTGACAAGAAAATCAACCCATCACATCAGTAATTAGAAATTTTAAAATCAAATGTTAATGCAAATGGAAAGAAAATATTAGTTTTATTTTTAAGTCCGGTTATGTGTGATCTCAGAGTTTAATTATCTTCTCACCAGCAACAAGTAACTGTTGCCATTGACTACATGCTGTTTCACAAAATTCCTTCTTGACAAGAGGAAACAAAACAAGAAGAATTATTTTTAATTCAATATAGCAGAGTCAAACTCAGTCTAATTTAGTTGGTAACCCCAGTGCTATTTCTCCTAAATCCCACTGTTAAGAGTATTGTGTATAAAGAAAATAATAGTTTACAACAATATTTACTATGTTTTCATATGTTTTATCATCACAAAATATAACTGCAGCAATATATTTACTGTTCATACAGCATATTAGGTACAAACTACATGCAGTGTATGAAGAGATGTACACTGGACAGTGTTAAATTAGAGAGAATGTTAAATTATATCTACATCATGATAAGAAAGGCCTTATCTTTGTCAAAACTTATGTATTATTTGAAAAAGATGTAGCAATCTAAACTATAGAAACAACATATTGGACAAGATTAAAATAACTGTACACAACTATAAGACTGAAAAATAAGAAAAATTATATTTCATTTCATATTCAAATTATAGCCTTGAATATTGATACAAAATATATTTATCCTTATTACTCATGAACTAAGTTATCTGATTCTATTTGGTTTTTTCCACATTAGATCTTTTGGGTTTCTTTTATCATTTCTCACTTAGAAAGTGCTAAATTAATATACTTTATGTAGTGTTATACATGTCATAAGACAAAATTATTTTACCATGTCAAAGGTGTTTGCACCATTTGGAGCATATCTATCACCAAAACTCAATTAAATAGGGCCTTTCTATCTTCAGCTAAAACAAACTGTTTACTTATATGTGCTCCGTGTTTACTTCACAAGAGGTAGAAGACCCAAATACAACAGAAAAATAGATGTCTTGGGATATAGCACAGGTCAAAAAATTTAACCCAAGGAAGAAGGTCTAATCTTTTGGTTGCAAGAGAAGACTTTTTTCCTTTGCCAAGTAAAAGGCAGCATTACAATGTTATTCATACCTCACGTGGTGTCCTAACAATTCCTCTATTCAAGCTGAAAGGGCTATATTCCCTTTGTTGCAAAGTATTAAATTTGTCCCTTGAGATTAGTGTGTAGGCAGTTTTAAAGGATGAAACAGGATTAGATAAGGTTTCTTACCATGAAAGAGTTCTGAAACTGTTCTGCAAAAACCTCTTGTGTTACATGCACTGAAAAAAATCTTTTGTTTTTACACTTTGAATCACAAGTCAAATTTTTGAAATTATTAGTTGACAAAATGTTTCTTTATGGGTTTTATGAAAGGCAACTGAAGTATACACGTCAGGAAAATGACACTTGCTTTAATTGTATCTGATTTTTTTTGTATGAAATTTCCTTGCCATTTGTAATTTGAAATATATTCCAAAAACTTGATATAAAAATATGTAGTAATTCTACTTATTTTCTAAAATATGCAGTACATTTCTTCATTTCTTGCTGTGATATGGAGAAAAAAAATATACTTTTATAACTTATGATCCAAGCCAAACAATTTTAGTCTAAAAAGCTTCAAAACCCAAATGTCAAGGAGGGTGCTAAAAAAGTCAGTAGTTCAGCTGTGCTCCACTCACTTGTATATAATTAATACCATTGTGTACCACATGAAGACTTTCATGAATTTGATTATTGCATATTCAGTGAGTACCGTTTAAACATTTCTACTTCTCTTTAAAAATCTACTTTTGAGAAATGAAACCATTCTGAATTAGTATCAAAGGGATTATTAGCATATGTATATTCAATACTAGGACTGGTTAAAAGGGCTGTATTTTGCTTTTGCCTAATGAATTGATAAGAAAAGGCAGTTCTTTTATCACTGAGATTTCCACAAGACGCATGGATTTTGACCCTGTCCTTCCTCAAATCCCTGTTCTTGATTATCTTTTCTTCAAGGAAGACTAGACAAATTCCTTTGGTGGCCATAAATGTTCTTCATCTAGTCCTCAAAAAAAGCTGCCGAAGAATAAAATCCCACCTAAGAGTGAAATGCACCTCCCTACACACGTAGTAACCTTGCTGGCTTATGACTGTACTTAACATGATTATAGAATCCTCATCCTCCCTGTTTTTGCCCCTGTACAGTTCATTACCATTCACATAGTCTCCTATGTTTATCCTGCATATGATGTTTGAATTGGGAAAGGCTATGAAAAGTCTCTGTGTTACTGTAGAGTTCACTTCAGGAGCTTTATGACAAGATGCACAGTAATTCCTATTTCTTCTGTATCAAAATATCACTTATCTTCAGCCATGAACTGGAGTATGTAATTTCTGAATCAGGATGTTTGGCATGCCATTTTTTAAATTTTTATGGATGTAATTCCTAAAAAAAAATGCTGATATGTATTGGAAGTAATGAGATAGTTTGACATTGTGGTATGGCTATTTAATCTGCTCCTTTTCCCCTTTAAAATTATAATTTAAAAAATAGCTTCAATAGATTGACAAAAATAGAACAACAACATCACCTGCAATTAGAAGATTTTTCTGCACCTACACAAGAGAAGATGGGGTATTGCAGCCAGCTCAGTCTGCTGTTAAAATATATTCTTCACAATATGTACCAAATAAAAGTTAAACCATAAATATTAATGAAGATTGGAGAGGAAAAGAAAAGATGTTCTGTTGCTTAGTGTTCCATGCATTCAACAAAATCAGCATACTTAAAAGAAAGTAGATGACTTGCCCATTTTTCATCTAAGTTAGACACAGCAAGATATGATTCTTCCCACACAAGGCTACTTGATCATAAAAATGTACATCATTAATAAAGTTAAGTGGCACTAGGCTTATAATTTTCAAGGCACAGACAGAAAAGGTATGCTGTTATAATTCATGGGCCATTGTAATAGATATATTGCCTTAATGTAAGGCTCTGAAATTACTATCTTCATTTTCTGCAGCTGGAAGAAAGCTCACTTTAAGGATAAAGGTTACCTAAGAATGCTTCCAAGTATATAATCAGAACTTTTCTCTGCCCATCACTGAGCATAACATCATTAAAAGGCAATGTCCAATGTATGCAGAAATATTTTATGGCCATATGTCATGTGTAAGGGAATGGCATTTTATTAAACTGGTTTGATATACTTCAGCATTATGTACTCTATGCATTTCAGCTGACCACTGGAGGCAGATACAAGAAGACTTCTGGCTACTATCTCATCTAATTGGCAGAAACTGTGAGAGAAATGGCAGCTGTATTGAAGACTCAGGCCCAAAGATCTGCATCTTTTGTAGCACAATGACCAGTAAATGTGCCTCTGACACTGGCAATGTTTGGATTTCAAGGTGAATCAGTTTCTCAGACTAGTTCTCTCTCTATCCTCTGGGAGTTTTAATTTTAGCCACAGAAATATTTTTGATGCCTCATCTCAGTTCTCCAAAAAGAAGCAAGAAATTGTGTGTTGATAGGAGAAAAATGCCCCAAATACAGTCTTCTTCCCATTGCAAAGGATCATAGAACAAAACAAAGTTAGTTGATATTCACGCTATAAATGTCTGTGCTACTGTCATACAGTGCAGTATGTGAGCAAAATAATAGAAGATGATCTGTCAACAAGCTGCTCTCTTAAGTTGGTAATTATTTTGAATGACATCGTATCACATCTAAAATAAATTTAAACAGTATCAGCAAAGTACAACTAAAACAATATCACACAGCTAAGATGAACAGCAGTAGCTCATTCTAGTCAGTACTTTTTTGTAATATTTAGTTATTGTTTGGAAGAAAACCACTACACCCAACAGTTTTCACATTAAATATAGTCAAATAGTTTAAATTAAACATATGATACTCTATCATTTTACACAGGAAGTCATATTTATATATTTAGGCATTTAATTTCTTGAATTACGGGACACAATGGAAGTAAAGATACTCCTATATTTTCAAGTTCTCTTTTGATTGGTAAGGGACAGTGGAGGCCCATCTGTTTTGCAGCAAAGAAAGCCCCAAACCATCTGTGTAGAACCACATGCCAGCTAAAACACAGAGATATGCACAGTTTTTTGTTATGAAAAATTTTGCAGTATTTTTTTCCTGTATTAGTGTGAATAAATTAGCAACAACTAAATTAAAGAAATCTTCTGAGAACATACTAACTTCCTAGAGCACACTGGAAAATGTATCCATTTAGAAGTCGTGAAACATTCGCTGGCAAAAATTGTTCTTGTGACTATTTATTATTAAGAGAGGTAGATCTTTGTGTGTTCAATAGAAGCATTTTTATGAGCATCATAATTGAAGTTAATTTACCTGTGAGGTGTTCTTCGGAGAAAAACCTACATAATTGCAACCGTGCCTCTATATTGGCCACATAATAGCATTTAAAACCTTGAGCCCATATGTTTCTTTTCTAACTTAAAAAAAAAAAAGAAAAAGCTAGAAGAGGGAGTAAACTCACCCAATTTACCCATAATGACTACAGATCTTGCTAACCTGCATCACCTACCATTTAAATGGGTTTTCAAAGAATACCAGTATGTGGGGAATAATCTCTGAAATGAATGCCAAGTGAGAACTCTGGGCAAGACCCTAACTTGCCCTCACACAGGCACTGTGCTCTCTGTCCAACAGCACTGTGAGCTCTACTGACAGTTCATTAATGTTCAATATTTTCTGGACATTAGACCAATCTTAGTCAAGTGGACAGCAGCAGTCCTGAGATTATCTGAAAGTCCAGTAAATAACTGAAAAACACCAAGAAAAATGCACAGATAAAGAGCCCTATGTCATTTTCCAACATATTAGTGGTCATACGTAACAAAACTGCAGTCATTTCTTGTCTGTTTTCAGACCCTAAATAGAACACGTTTTAAATAGAAAAATAAAATTATGGTTTTGCAAAATGACTGGGCTGTTTTTATACAAATGTTCCCTCACCAGTTCGGAACACATGGGAAATAAGAGATGGTCCCTGGATTTTATCCAGAACATCTTTCAGCTGAAGACAGTTGAGCTATTCTAGTCTAGAACACGCAATTTGATCAGCAGAAAGCCTTCACAAGCATGTTTTGGAGGAAGATGCATGACGTAAAGAGCAGGCACTTTCTAAGTTAAAAAGGCCATCACATCCTTTTGCTTGCATTCTTGATAATGAGCCAGACCTCAAAAGCTTCTAGCAAAGCTTCTAATTTTTGTTAAAACATTAAAATTCTCATGTAGATTTAAACCTCCAAAATTGGACAGTATAAGGACTAGGACAAAGCCCAACAGTTATTGTTTTCCATCCTTCTAGAAATCTAGATTCTTCTTATGGACTGGCAATGATCACATTTTGTCAAAGAACCTACTCATTCAGAGACTATCTCAGAATTTAATTTGGAAGATGCATGATGGGAATAAGACTTTGTCTCTGCACACATGGTCTGCAGACCTCTCCTAAGAAAGCATGGCAGCATTGCTAATGATGTAAAGTCTAATATTTATGGTTTTCATGGTTGCTATATTCAAATCTTAGTTCCTTTCAGAAAAAATCAAATATGATTGCAATGTCTTTATTTGTCCATGATGGAGAAATTTATGCTGTCAAAATGATGATGTCTGAATCTTGATTTTGGAAATGCTTGCTCTACTTAGTAGTTCTTACACACCTATGGTAATGGGGTATATATAATTATATTACATGTTGTAAAGAAGAGAAATGTTTGCAAGTATAGAAAACTAGGATGCAAACAACATTTTCTAATGGAGAACACTTAGACATGGGATTTGTTCTGATGTGTCTGGGGGTACTTCCTCGTGAATATTTAGTCCAGATTACCTGCTTACATACTTTAATGGCAAATCTAGTCATTTAACAAAATCAAAAAGATTCATCTGCTTCTAGGCCATAATGTAGATTGTTTCTAACCACAATTCAATGATTGCCAAAACTGTGGCCACGCATGCAATTGGCTAAGCAGCACTCGGCAAAAGTGTACTGCTCATGTTTGATAGCTGGTATTCATTCCCACACTTTATCAAAGACTCTAGATTTAAAAAGATGATGCACCACCAATTGACGAATGGTCTACTTGAAGATCATTTAACTTTTATACATCTTTTATAGCAAATTATTTCTAACATTCACTGGCACAGTGTTTGGATTTGTTCTGCAGTGGTATGCAGATTTGTATTTCAATAAAAATGCACTTCTGTAGATTTAAATACTTTACTAGATGTTTAACTGACTTTTTCTTTTCCATTAATTTAGAAGTCAAAAGTCCAACTGTAATTTTATTTTACTTTAAAATAAAGATTGATTCAGATTGATGAAAGAAACAAACTTATTTTTCACAATGGCAAATCTCAACAAAAAGAAGTGAAGATCCTCAAACTTTAAACTACGCTAAACTTTAGCATAGTTTAAAAATGCTTAAATAACGACAGAAAGATTATGACTGGGATTTTTAACACTTTATTTTCTTTCTTTGATGACCTGCAAAAACTCATCTCAGATTATATTAATTTTCCATTGAACACATCCATCAATTTTTTTTTAAACATGTTTTTGCTGTAGTATTGCAAACACTGTCATATATTAAATGCATTGATTTTAATTGTAAAAGTCATAGACTCTCAATATTTTTTTAGGCCTCAAGTAATCCCTTAGTGTCTGTGCAAAGCAAAGGAAATGTAAATACAAATAATGGTAGCTATGAATATACAGCTAGGTCAAAAGCAGATTCAATGGCTCCTAAATCCAATAGCATGAATCTGTGGAGCTGAGTCTCTAGACAGACACAGAGTCTGAAACTTTTTGCAAACAGTGACTCATGCTACTCTACTCCAAGTGAATTGTCTGTGCATTAGAAGACCACCAAATGAACCTGAATATTTGCAGTTCTTCATAAGGATATATCAGGAAAGTGATTTCTTTCAGTCAAGAGATACAGCATTATCTTCATGGTTAACACTTTTCATTATGCTATACAAGATAACTTTGTGATCCTATAATTATTTTTACATTCATTATTTTAGAGTGTGTAGAATTTCCCCCCTCTTGCTAAATAATGAGTGACCTGTTTTGAACTATACAAGAGTTTTGAAAGGAGAAACTATTCACACATGAAGGAGTATAGAAAAGCTGTGATTTTCTGCTTGACTTAAAATCAGTTTATGATTCAGTTATAAGAAGGTTAATCAATCTGAACTAAAATGGAAAAGAATACACATAGAAATGCAAAAAGAGATCATTATTTTTTCAGAATAACATATTTATACGCACACAAACTGATGAGGTGTTTTCTGTTTATTCCTATCATGAAAACTCTATAGCTTTATATTTACTATCTTTGATTACCCATAACTGAGGAGCACTGCTTTCAAATGAGACCTTGTTTTGCAATATGGCAGTCCCTAAGACATTCTGACACAAAAACATATAAATTAAATAAAGAATCCACCTAGCTCTTGACAATGTTGCATTAAAAGCAAATTTATAAATATTTTAATGTATTAGCAATTAGCAGCCTTGTTATAAAAAATAATAAACCAAAGCAGACAAAACATTTCTCTTCTTAAAAGCAAATTTATTCAAAATTTCAGCTTTATTAAGGTTAGTTCTCCTGTATAAAGGAAACATAATTAGATTTATTTTTCACGGAAGAATATACTGTCACGTCTCCAAAAAAAAAAAAAAAAAGTATTTTCTCAGGAGTTCTTAAAGGTCTAATGAGATATTTACCTGTATTAGATTATACCCACATACCCACAGTATTTGTGCTTGTTAAAGACTTTCAGTCATTCTAGGCTTAGAGAAATAGTGTCCAAATGTACCATATTTAGCTTCTATCTCAAATTCTCCCGAGCTGTCAATTTAGGTGTTAAAGAGACCATTTGTAAAGCTTGGCTGGGATTTGCCATTATTGACTGGAATGTGTGTTTATCATTACATTCAATGATGAAAGTGGAACATGTAGCATATGAATAAATGTCAGCAGATGTTTCTTTTAAATGGCCTGATTTCAACCTCCTGTTGTTTGTCTTGAATACAAATATTAAAAAAGGGAAAAAGGCAGAATTTTTTATGACATAAGTGCAAGGGTAGTTATATTAAAAAACAACAAAAATAATGATGAAAGTCAGAGAAGAACGAGGAAAGTATAATTAATAAGAATTATGTTGATGCTTTCATGCTACTATCTGGTTTGATATTATAAAAGACTCAAGAACAGCAGTTCAGTGTGGAATATATCACTCCACAGTCTCTTCATAAGAAGTAAGGAAAACTTGGAGTCTGCTCTCAGAAGCATATTACATAAGGTTCAATCATTTAAAAAAGAAAATATAGAATGTTTATAAAACTCCTTAGAGCACCTAGAAAAGGGGGTCTCACAGAAAAGAAGTCTCTACATGCATTGTTCTTGTTTGCAAAAGCAGATATTCTCCTTAAAATAATAATAATTTTTTAAAGGCTTGAAAGACTCACCATTCCAGTGGGCAATACCACTGCATTTGTAAACTTGAATGTGCAAACATTTCTGCAGTGTGTGGAAAGGCAAACAAAGCATTTATGTAGATCTCCTCTTTTTATAACTTTTAAGAATAAATATACATATAATATATAGTAGTATATAATAAATAGTATGAAAACCAATATACAGCTGTCTGCTATCAGAACCATATTCTGCTGCTCCACTTCACATAGTGGTGCCCCATTTTGTTCCATGGGACTACCCTGAGAATAAAATAATGTTCAATGTGAGCAGTGAAGGCAGAATCTGGCAGGAATTAGTATGCAGCACTGTAAACTCAGCAGTATTCCAACTAAATTAATAAAGTGAACAGAGATAAAATTAAATCAGCCTTGTGTTTACTGGAATGTGTCACATTTTGTATCATCTAAATGACAATATGGTATCAAGGTGTTGAATATCTGAGGCCCTCTGTCTTTACCCAGAGATGCAAGTGTTCAAAACCATTGTCAATCTCATTTTATTAAACGGGACAGCTTTACAATGATTATATTCCATATTCAGATATTATCATAAATCTGCAGGGAATTTAGGATAAAAAAACAACCCTTTTTTTAATGCTGTCCCAGTATGTCTCTATTAAAGAAATAATTTCCTACCTTGAAGTCTAAAAATAAATAATGTGATATATTTCTATAAGAACACATTTAATGACTGTAATAGGTGAGTATTTTGCAATTAAATATGAGGACTATCTCCAGCTCCTGTCTGGGATTATATTATTTATTACTAAGAGTTACTAATGAAACTGAATAAACTGAGTTTAGAAAGGCTGGAGTATCCCTTTTGCTAGGCATTCTTCTCAGCTGACCATTCATATTGATTATGTCTTAATCACAGCAAGTGCAAAAGAGCATCCCATGTCTCCTAGAAAAAATAATGATCTTTGCAAACATAACTTATCGATAGCTAGCTTTTCACAGAGGCACAATATATACATCTAGTAGTGATAGACAGCAACTTGATTTTCAAGATCTCAGCTCAAGGATATGTCCTTTATCTGTTTTGCTGGTAACAGCAATATTGGCCAATTGCTTATTGGATCTTGTGATAGTAATTTTGGCTGGCTGCTTCCTGGAACTAAAGAAAAATAATTCTCAATTTATTCCCTTTTGCTTTTGATATGTTTTTAAAAGATGCCCCAAAACAAATCCAATGTCAAAAGAGGAAAGTCAAGTTTACAAAAGAAATTCAATGTAAAAAATAATAGTTTTTAGGCCTATTATTAAAAAAAAAATCTCTAAATCAGTGAGATCTTATTTTGAATAAGGAATTTTGTACAGCTACCAAATATGAGTGAACTGCCCTACCTCCCTCTCAGTTTAGTGCAATACATCCAAATAGTGATTCACTCAATACTCACTTTAAGGAAATGCATTTCTTCTCCTAAATCAGTGGACCAGGAAGTGCAAGATTGCAGAATTTATTCCACTGCTGTCCTTTGCCAGTGGTGCTGATGAGCTGGGAGTTGAGCAAATATTTGTAACTAATTACAGAATAGAAATACAGAGAGAAATACAGTACAGGGATACCTGAGTAAATATGAAATAAAATAACAAATATTAAGTGAAAATATAAATATATTCTATAATAGTTAAAAATATATAGACTTACTGAATGAAAATATCATCTAACTTCAAGCAGTATGTGGAAAAGCAGAGGGAGAATTGCAATTTAATTATCTTGGTCTCCATTCTGGAATTTAATAAGCAGATCAATAATGTTATCTCTATAATTGCATTCCAAGAATATCATGCTAGTTGTTTTTGCACTTCATACCCTGCAGCATTTCCTGATAAGATGTTTTCAGAATGTTTACAGTCATTTCTGTTCTTAGGCCTGGATTCATCAAAACACTGAGCTTATACTTAGCATTATTTCCACAGCATGAGTAGTATATTTATGTATATGTATAAATGTTTTCCTGAAAAGAGTTGGTTATAAACATGCAAAATGATTTGATGAATTTAAAACAAAAACTAAAAACCCAATATATATTGACATATATATATATATATGGTGTTTTTTCTCAAATATCCTCAAATAAGGATATCTTCATATGATTTAAAGTAATTATATAAAATATATTAATCAGGATGTTATATTTTTTACAAATAATTATTTTTATAATATTAAAATATTGAACATAGACTTCTTTTCAGGTTCATCCTTCAAAAATATATAGGTAGTGCTGACTTTCAACAAACAAGCAAGAAATGTAGGAGGGAGACTGAATTTTCCCTGTCTGTTTAGATCTTGGCACATTTGCTCTTCAATTGCTCCTCACCCTTCAGATAAGCCTGAAAACAAACTTCAACCTTTCAGCACTATGCACACTTCACACATTCTTTCACTTCAGTATTTAACTCTTACCTCCTTGAACAAAACCAAAACACACACAAAAACCATTCCATGTTCTCACTCCTTAGGAGACAATAATTGTAGGTCAAGGTCACTTCAGAATGACTTAAATTTCTCTTTATTTTTTCTCTTCTGTAAGTCATTTCACTTCCTCTTTTGCCACAGAGACTTTGGAAGCGCATGTATTCTTCCTCCCTGCTTCTTCCAGTAATATTTTAGACTGATAAATATAATTCTGAAGAATTTTGAAATTTTGAAGTTTTTTTCATAGAATATTGGAAGCGACAGGGTGTGTCTTGTGGAACTGCAGAATCTGTGGGAGTAATTATCTGATGTGACGTGGTGTGAGAATACACAGAATAAGGCGCTGTCTTTATGGGAGAATCCTTTATATTGCACTGATTAGGTGCAGTAGTTTTTCATGTAAGGAGTCTTAGTCATAAGCCAACAAACCTTTCTGGGTGTTGGGTGGAGTATTAATTGAGAGCTTGTTTTTTTGACACAGCTCCAACAAACCTCCTTCTTCTGTTACCCTGCCTCTGCCTGGATAGAAGAGAAGAGAGGGCAGAATATTACTCCAAATAAATCAGTTGATTTTTCCATTTCTTCTCACAGACTACTCCTAGATAGTGTTTAGCATCCTGATTCTTCATTTTTGTTTCAACAACAAATGTTTATTATTGTGGAAATTGTACACAACACTTAAGCTTTATCCATAAGAATAGTTTGATTTATTACTTTTGATCATTGTCCAAATCCTCTTGTATCTTTTGCAATCTTTTTCCAAAGAGTAACCTTTTGTATTCTGAGAACAGACAATTGTTGTGGCTTTTTAAAGAGGTTTTGTTTGATATATTGATTTTTCAGTAGTCAATACGCATATTGTTCTTCTTGCACTTGGCCTCTGTTTAAAATTATGCCAGCTTTAAATAGTTACAGTAGGCCTAATACAAAAAAAGTCAAAAGTAAAACACGAGGGAATTTGCTCATTTTTCTTGTTCATAAATGTGATCTTGTGGCTGATATTACTTGCAGCTGTAATGCCTGTGATTCTCCTGCTAAGTCTCCCAATCTGTTACAAATTAGCTGGAAATTTCAAGGAATAAGCCAAAACCCCCTTTACTCCTACAGGATCCCTGTTTTTTAAGGCTGAGAGATGATCTTGAACTAGAAAATATCCTATGAAAGTCTGGGGACAATTGTAAAGAATGATGAGTATTGTGTGATAGTAAGAACAGAGTCCATGGATAGACTCCCTAGACACCCACAGACCTATTACTGCAGTCCTCTCCAAAGGCAATGGAGCAATGGATGACAACCTATTTCCAAGCAAAGTGTTCTAAACATTGTAAAATCACTACAGAAGAGCCAGGTGATGTTTCTCTTCTTTCTAGATACACTTTAAAATATTGAGTCCCCTCAGGAGTAACTTCTGTACTTAGAGGTCACCTAAATAAGTGGAAGTAGAGCACTTGCAGTGAAGTGCCTACATGATAGAGACCCTTGGTTTTCTATTCATTTTTTTTTCATTCTTTTTTCTTTTCATTTCTTTTCTCTTGGTTTTCTTTCTCATTTCTCATTCCCCTTAACATTCTTTATAGGCTGTCTCCAGGCAGCTCCATGATTCGTGAGTGGGAAGTACCAAGGACGTTTATGTTTTAGCCATGGAAACACCCACAATGCTGCAATAAGCAAGCAGTCTGACTCTTATCCTTACATATAAGTAAATGAGGTGGACCAAAGGAAGAAAGTTATAGCTGAAACAGAAAACAGGGATATGACTGTCAAGCTTCTCTGGACAATTCAGGCAGAACTACAGCTCATTTTCTTGCAAGTCTGGTCTGACAAAGGCATTTTGGTGTGAATCCACATTTTTCTGTTGCCAAATACAAATAAATCTTTTCTGTTGTTCCAAGTGAAACCTCATTCTTTAACTGAATGCATGCATATGTCAGTAATGGTAACTCTCAAAGTAAAAACGTATTTACCATACAGTGTGTCTGTACAATCAAAATGTACACTAACTCTGCAGGAATTTTAATGCTATTATGGATTTACGATTTCTTTTCTTCTTTAGATATGGATGTTTTACTCCCCTCGGAAAGACACTCATACTGAAGAAAGAATAGACACCTTAATCCTGCTTGGCAATATTTCCCTTTAAAACTTAAGTCCTTAGCAGGCATATGTAGTGTTTGTTGACCTTTGGCACCAGACCAATAAGTCCATTGTGGTCTAAAGTAAGACTTCCTTTTCTTGGCATGCAGCAAGGCAGAGTTTGAAGATCAAGGCTTTGAAGTATAGCATCTGAAGTCCCAAGTACAAAAGCTGCCTCAACAGCCATGTCAGTTGCAAAGGTTGCCACATTTTTTTCATTGTACTGTAATTTCAAATCATTTGAAAAACTCTGAATAATTAAAAAGGTCTGTTTTAGGGAATGATTAAGGAATAAGTCTCTTAGTGTTTCCATTAGACCTGATTCTCGTCATGTAGAATTCAGCAGTAAAATGTCAATAACTTCAATAGGATCAGGATAAGGCCCAATGCCAAGCTTGTGTCAATACAAGAATAAAACCTTTTTTTTTACAGTCAATTTAACTACTTAAAAATTCTTAGTAGAAAGACATTTGGGGTGCTTAAATGTTACGAATGTCAATAAGGCTCACCCATTTCTTTCAGTGCTGTTCATTAATAGAATATAGATCTCAGTACTTTAGGAGACAAAAAGAAACAACTGTTAGATTTTTTTTTCTCAAATTCACTAGTATAAATGCCCATTTACCTCTGCGTGTCAATTTATCTTTGAGACTTCAGTATGATATATTATATAAACTATAGAAATGGTTACAACTAGTTACGGCCTTTACAAATTACAAGAGAGAGAAAAGATACTAATTTGTATAGAAAGAATCTAATAGTTCTTATTTATCCATGTACAATATGAAATTACATTAGTTATGATCAATTATCTGAAATATTTAAGAAATATATGATTTACTACCATGTTAAACAACATAAATACTATCAACAAAACTAAAATTGTAAAGCTGAAAAAAAGAGTTATGTACACACTTTAAATCAATCATTTTAATTGGTGTACAAAAGTCTTGCAACATCTATTTTAAGGATACATGGCCTTTCCTAAATGGACAGCTCATAATATAAGGACCAGGACAAACCAATTCCAGTTTATACTATACTGTCATTTGCAACATCTCAATGTGGAACAGAATTTGTATTAGCATGGCGTTAAGGTTTTGTATCAGCAGTCTTTGATTTTGTCTTTTTCCCATTTTGCCTTTTCCTTTTCCTCTCTCCCAAGCCTTTTTGTGATTAATGATGAGTTTACATTCTAAAACTTTGCGACTTACAATGAAGTATTATTCTATGAATGCTTCTTAGTCTTTGATCATTTGGTTTACCTCTGTGACCTGAAAGGAAACCTTGGAAATAGCTTCACATATTCTATATAATTAAGGAGCTGGACATAAAGGAAGAAGAAACATTAAAAACACTCAAGACTGTACAGAGTCCATGATGCCATGCTTACATGACAATGGTGAGAAGAATTGGTGTAAGAACCTCGTGGTCTCCGCCCTTTGCAAGGAGCTCCAAATGCACTGTTCAAATTGCAATAGAGACTCTCTCTGTGATCATGGATTAGAAAAATGATGGCCAGATTCCCTATGAGTGTTTTTAGTGCCTTATTTGGATAACGAGAGGTTAGGGTCTTTGGTTAGGTTTCTCCCCAGGTATTAAGGAATAACCCTGTCCAGCTACCAATATATTTTCTACAGAATGAAGTTAATGAATTTCCACAAAATGGATACAGTGGTAATCAGACTGTGGTACTGTCAGGCTGTAAATGTTCTGTTCCATGTCCTTTGTTCACATCACACTCTCTACCCACACTGTACCTTGGAAGTCCACCTCCCTGTAAAGGGAGGACTCTGCTCCTTGCACCATGTCACAATCACAAAATAAATGATTACTCATCATCCATGAACATCCACACATATCCCTTGTGTTATGCCATGCTCTAACAATTGGACACTTGGTCAGTTAAAAGGTTAATGTAAACTTCGAAAAAATCCAATTGGTTCATTAACTTGATTTTCTACACTAGTACTTGCCTACAAAATGGGATTGTCCTCTCTCATCTTTTTGTCTGTCATTATTATTTGGTTATTTTATATAATTTTATTTTATTTATTTTTTATAATCAGAACTTGTTATTCCTGCTTCTTTATTGTTTTTCTCTTAGGAAAATATTTTTGCTATTTCTCATAGGAATTAGTTTGCATTGTCCTTACTTTCCTAGAACTGTTGGAGATGGACTGCTTGCCATTTTTTCTATGCCTTTTGTTTGGTAAAAGCAATTGGCTGAGGATGACAATTAGACAATGCAACTGGGCTGTCAACCGCCTTAAGTATATAGGATCCAGTGCAATATGCAATACACAATGCAATAGTAAAGGGAATATTTCTGCACAGGCCAAGATTGTATCAAAGGATGTGCTGTGTTGAGATTGTGATGAATTGTATCACAAAATACAAAGAAAAAAGAAAGAAAGTGAAGTTAAACACTGTCTTCCTTTGAACATTTTTAGGAAAAAAATTGTGATATTGAGTAAATTTATATTTTCCTATAGAATTTTCATCTTTATGTCTATGAAGATATGTTTTTCATGCAATAATACAGTCTGAAAAAATAATGAGGTCCTCTGATCATTTTCCTCTCTATTGCTGGATAGCACTTCCAGCACTATGCAAGCACAGTTGGCTACCCAGGGACCCTGATGCCAAGTTGCGGAGGATATTCTTGTAGCAGTGACAAATAGCTTGCTGGTGGGCTGTGCAGAGTGTTGTTCTGGCAGCAATGAAGTTGTCTATGTGTCTGTCACTTGGTTAGGCTACAGAAAGTCTAGGTGCTTTGATTTTTTTTTCTGCCTTAGGAGAACTTTGTTTTAAACTTACATGTGTTTCTGGTGAATTAGTTCATTTGTCAGCAAGGTTCTTAACAGACCCTTCACCAGTGTTACATGTGAGTACCTATATGATGAAAGAGAGAAAAAAATCTTCACAGTGCCATACTTGTTTTCCATACAAACCTACATGCTGCCATTACAGCCACCCACATATCGTTTGACAACTCACTTATGCATCAAGCATCTTAATGAATCAAGACTGAACAACAGAGTGTCCTCGTATAAAGACACATATTTTAAATGTTACTCTGATTTTATGCCTTTCCGGTGAAAAATTTGGGTAGATTGTGAGATCTGTAACCAAAAATTTGTGTGCGGGTTCTGTTTTGGTGCTCATAATCTCATATTGAAAGCGTTCTATGTAGTTGATTTAAATTTAAAAATACAAATACTAAAGTCAGCTAACTACCAAAAACTCAATAAATCTTAGTTAGTAAATTAGTTTGTAGACATATACAGACATTCCCTACAGTGTTTTCTGACTGCCTACAAAAGTATATAATTTAAAGCTTCTAGATAATTTATGGGTAGAATGCAAACTAGTTGACACTGCTGGCTAAAAATGACTACTCCTATTGTACTTCTGAGTTTATAATTAAGGGTAAATATGAAATTTTAACAAAAAAACCCAAACAAAAACAAATATATTAGGTATTGTATTCAGAAACAGGAAACGAGGCTATCAATATTTGTATATCGATGCAGGAATAATTTAAGATCCTCTGGAATGGTAACAAATCTACTATATAATAACACTGCTGAATGATGCAAGCCTAGACTAAGTAAAAGGAAGTAAACATTCTTTTCATGAAAATCAATATACAATGGCAATGTTTTAAAAGGACCTAACAGGTTTTTAATCTTATAAAGGAAAAAAAAAAAAGTTTATTTTTGTTCTTTCTGTATATAAATGCATTTGCTGATTTGATTATCCACATTGGCAGATCAGGCAAATATACTTTGAGACAGATTTGCATCGCTTAGTAAGTCACTGTACTGATTTTGCACTCACAAAAATATTTCTAATTACTTTTTATTACCAATATAAAAAAAAAGAAAAAAAAAGTGCTGTTGGTAATTTAAAAAATAATCAAAGAACTCCAAGTACAAGTACTTGGAAGAGATGCTGAAAGGTATTTTAACATTGTAAATTAATGGTACAGGGAGGAAATTTCAGCTAAAAGTGATGTTTGAGCTAGTTTGTTTTCATTGTGTCCAGTGATAGTACTTAAATCAGCCTCCTAGACTGCATGGGTATTGCTAAACTAAACTCATCAAATTTGCAACTATAGCTTTGCCAGAAACATTTTTGAAAAGAGCCGACAGCAGAGATTTTCTAGCTTTCATCACTTAGAAGCACAGAGTGAGGCTATTGATCTTAAAATTGCTGGGATTTTCGAAGGAGACTGCTTGTTTGTTCTGTGCTGTTGTCACTGAAGTGGTTAAAGCTTTGTTTGTTTGTTTTGGTTCTGAATGGCTCTTAATGGATTAAGCTTTCCAGCTTTCACCAAAGCTGAAACTGTTTATTAAAGTATCAAGATATAAACTAACCTCTGAGAATTTTAACTAACTATATAGGGCCATGCAGCCCTAATGACCTATATCCCTGTGAATCCTTTTGAAGGCTTTGAAGTGTTTGTTTTTGCAACTTATGCCATACCGAATTAATTTAGCTGTTTTGGGGAAAACAAATCTACGTGAAGTTGGACATTATAATTAAAGAAGTGGTATTTTCTCTCACAGATTTTATGCAAGTGCTCTAAGTTTTTCATCAAATCATAACCCTGTGTACAGAATACTGTAATGAAATATTTAGACTTTTATTGGCACTAAATGCTTTATCATTTCAGATATTTACAAAAATGATGGGAAAAAACCTTCCATCATATTTAACCCAATAGATAAGACACATTCTAAAAAATTACCAGTCTGGACATGGATAGAGATATGCTATAATCTTTAAGATTAACATCAAATATATTTACAGAATACATTAAACATGTAATTTCTGCAATCAGATTTAAACAAGCTTTCAGGAGAAAGGTTTAAAATACCCAGCAACCTATTGGACATAGAGCTGGTAGAGAATATAACTCATGGATTGACTGATTATTGTAGATCAAGTAAAATACTTTAATTTCCAGATTTGAACAGATCCACGTTTTTCTTGTTACCAAGTATCATCCTCATATCAGTGTCAGAAACAGGTTACCTTACTCTTCCAAAACTCTTCAGGAAAGGCTTCAACTTCAAAGTCCTTAATAAAAATAAAATAAATACTAAAATCCAATCAGAGGGTTTTTTCCAGGTGAATATACCTACACAAGATATTAGAACTTCAGCATTCTGTCCAAAGCATTTGACATTACACTTTTCCACTTTTCCATTATACACTTTTGCACAGTACATGCTAATGTGCGGCCTAAGTATAGGCAAAATATAATGAAAAGAAAAAAGAAAAAAAAAAGAAAGTAAAAAATAAAAAAATACAACAAAAATCCCCTCTGAATCTAAATATCTATTGTTATTTTAAAGATTTGTATTGCTATCTAGTCCCAGCTAGAGGTAGTCTTATAGTTGCAATTTCCAGATGTACAATATTTGTTTCAGCTCAAAAGATTTGGCTTAGGGAAAATGTATGTGCATGGGAAAAATTATTTAATATTGCCAACTCAAAAAGATTATGGTTATTTTTTAAGTGGACTCTACCTGTCTTAAGGTACATCATTCTAATATCTTCAGTGAATTCCCTTATATGTCTTTTAGTACAAGATATGTATGTGATAGTGTATATATAGTATATGTGTGTAAATATATATATATATATATATACATATGCATAACAATAGTATTGAACAAACAGGTTCAACTTCTATTTCTCTTTACCTGTATACTCATTCCTTAATAACCAGTGTTCGAAAACAGAAATCAATAAATAATATTTACCAAGAACTGTAAGTGGCAGTTTTTGGATACATATATGTGTCTCACAAAAGCATTGGAGTTCTGGAGAAAAACCTCAGAAGTCCTCTTACTAGCTCATGTTAATTGAATTTAAAAAGAAGAGTATGGAAGGCTGGCATAAGCAAGAGTGCTTTTGAGTATGACTATATCTGAAGAGTCATTGATTTAAGGTAAGGTCAGTAATGTTTTTATGAAGTCTCTATTACTTTAGATAAACTCACACAATTCTTTGGAGAAGTAATTATCATTGTAATGTTTCAGATCCCAATATTAGGACACACTCCTTGATTATGTGCAATATAGTGATGTTGTACAATTTGTTTTCTTGTATGGCACTGTGGGAAGAAAAATAGTTACTCCTTTGCATTTTCACTGAGATAACATTATAGGAATTCTTGCTTCAATTCTCAGTAAAAACTTTGGAAGCATTAAAGGCAGCTTTTCTTCATTTAGGTACTTTTTTTTTTTTTTTTGCTTTTGATAGATAAGAAATGTGAACAGCATCAGGAAATGCCACTGTTTTTGTGTTTAAAGGTTATTTACTACATGTACCCCTTTGTAATCACTCTTAAAAGAAAAGTCTAGAAGTGATGTAAATTTTATGATGTAATTTATGGAAAATGCATACACTGAAACATTCATAAATAATTACAAGAGCCATAAAGCTTGAGTAGTAGAAGAGGCCTCAGCAGCTGAAGACCCAAATAAACTCATATGCTATGGGAACCATCACACAAGTGTGTATATAACATTGAATGTGTTACATACTCATAAAAAGCACCAGGAATTGGAAGAAAGCATCTTGCACCTAAAGTTTTATGTTCTTTTTGAAACAATCTGATTCCAGTGAGAAAAAACAGAAATACAGTTACAGAACTGGCTCCAGAAAGGGATGTCACAGTATCAGAAAAATATATTTCAATTACTTATTTTTTTTCTACCATAGAAAGTTTCTCTTTTTTTTAAGATCCTTTTGTGTCATTGTACTAAGAACAATTTCTAATCTGATATCTGAGAATATGAATGTAAGTTTTTTATTAATTTTATTTCTTTAATCTATAGGAAATAATGGAAAATACTGTGTTAACTCAATGACAGTGAGAATGTTTTGAGCACCTGTTTATGTTTAATTACCTTTCTGTTATTTTGGCACAATTAGTGGCTACAGATTTTACCTCACTTAAATTCAAAGTGCTTTGCAAGAAGAGTTAATGTGATGGATGGATGGATGGATGGATGGATGGATGGATGGATGGATGGATGGATGGATGGATAATAAATCATTCATTATAAATGTATTTATGTACAGTTCTCTTGTTTCACAGAATCAGAGAATGATGTAGGTTGAAAAGGACCTATGGACCTCACCTTGTCCAACCCCTGTGCTATGGACATCACCTTGTCCAACCCCTGTGCCAGTGTAGGGTCACCGAGACCTCATTGCCCAGGCACATGTCCTGATGGCTTCTGAATATCTTCAAGGATGAAAACTCTTCAAACTTCTGTGGTCAATCTTTATATGAATGTTTTAAGATTTTTAAAAATATGTTTAATATATTGATGTTTCCCTTCATATAAATTTTTGAGAGGATTTCCCAGCAATTTACATACTCCAAGTTTGTTACAGTAAGTCAGTCAACCTTTAAACTCTATCAGCCTATTTGAGATATAACTGATGTAGATAGATTACAGCTTTGTTTGGAGTGAATAAAAAAAAAATAAAAAACTTCTAAAGAGTATACTGCATGGATAGCTTGACTGCTTCTATCATTATAGAAGTTATATTATTATATATGTATTCATACTTTTCATACATCTTTTCATCCTAGGACACTTTTTCACAATTAGCTGAGAAAAGAAGCCATTTGTCCTTCAGAGTCAAACGAAGCTACGTGTCATTCCCTGGTAGGATGAATCTTTGCAAACAGTTTGACATTCTGGGAAAGATCACCAGTGTCAGCTGGCATGTTGCTAAGAGAACACAGGTGGAGGAGATGTGGATGCAAACAAAGTTAAATTGCATTTACCACTTCAGCCGCACTTGAAGTAAAAATTGAGTAAAGATAACATTTTTAGTACCTAGAATATTACTGATTGTAATATGTCAAACTCACAACGGTGCTGCAGAAAGGGTACCTACTTCTATTACTGTCAAGCTGAAGCAATGCATTTACATGATAGAAAATTATCCAGGATATAGCACTACATTCATTATTTAAAGTTTACTGCAGTCATTTTAGTTTCTCGTCCCTCTCCTATACATGGCAGCTATATCACAGGGTGAAGAATTTCTAAGTGATGTGCAGGTGCTCTTCTTCACACACGCATATTCAGTCAATTTGTATAGATATACATCTGTGCAAGATTATTTGTGCCTGTTTTCAAATTTTAGCACTGGCACATGCTATGCTAATAACTGTAGAAAAAGACCAAAAAGAGCTTGAGAAACATGAGACCTACACCAATTCAGAAGAAAACAATGAGCTCCTTCTCTGCACTTTTTGCTACTTTAAAGATTCTTACTTTCTGGTAGATGGGAGCTTAGAATCCTCATGTCTACCATCTCAGTTGTCTTCTGAACATTTCCACTGTATTAGTGAAACAGTGGAAAATGAACATGGGCAAGTTCTTCAGCAAAAGTATAAGAAAAAAAGTATTCTAGCAGTCTTCATCCTATGCTTTTCTAATCTATGTTATGTGATGATGTACAATTCCTTGGCATTAGTAGACATGATCTTCTGTTTACAATTTCCAGAGCAAAGCAACTTTTAATTCTGGAAAATCTTATATATAGATTATTTGGGATGAAGTTGAAATCAGCAGATGCAATGAATGCAAGTTATGTAATAATATGTAGGAATTCAGATAATACAAAATTGTACCATATAATACAGAAATCTTCATTTGAAATATTAATGACAAAGTTGACAAGCCCTTGTTTTCAGCATTTAAATAAACTTGAAAGGTGAAAACCTATTGTTCTTGAAAACCAAGGAAACATTTTGATGATTGAGGTGAGGAGGGTGTTTGTTTTATTATGCATATGCCTGGTTTTCAGTTCAATATTCAAATTGGAAGATGTTGCAGTCTCAGGTGCTGCATTGAGAGCTAAATGCTTCTTCCCTGTTTTCTCAGATTAACAACACATTCAAATTTTTGGGAGACAAAATACCAAACTAACAAATCTAGGAGTAGGTCTCTCTTTAAACAGGCATCCCAGACCAGTGTATGTGATGAGAGAAATAGATTCTAATTTGGTAGGTAAGCAAAGAATCTTTTCTTTGAGGCTGTGTAATATATTATTTACTGATATCCAGTCAAGATATTTGAGGGTTTTTTTTCCTAAGAAAGTTGTTGGTGCTCATGTTAGCTATATTCATGTTACCATTACAACATCTGTCATACTTGCTGGAAAAAATCCCCTTATGTACTGCTAGACTTCTCTGTTTTATTTTGCTTTTCTAACTAATCTGTAGAAATCAACCATGTAGCAGTTGCTTAGCTTATGAGTGTAAAAGTAGTCACAAGTTCTATTTGGTTTACCCTCCTTGCTTAACATATGCAAGGATAGCATTATTCTGTAAAATAAAGTGCATAACAGTCTTGATCAGATGGCATTTAATTTTCTGAGATCAATATCCTGTGTTTTTTATAAGGGACACCAAACACACCTAAAGCATGATAGAATGGTTCTTACATGACGGAATCTCTGATTTATTTTGCTGATGGAATTTGTTTCCTGTGCTCACAAGACTTGGTTGGGACACGTGAGAGAGAGAAGACTCAAAATGAGAAACCATATTTCATCAGTATTTAGGTAGGAAGCCAGTGAATACTCCTTTCCCAATCACCACTACTTTCTTCTCATCATAGAATTTTAATTGCAGCAGGAAGAGAATACAGCGGAAGCTGTGCAAAGCTACATTTTTATAGTTCTGGTGATTGACAGCTGGATGCAGGCAAGATCTCTTGCCCCCTTCCAGGCCCTGGAGGGAGCAGGGCATTCATTTTATGCAACTGCATGATGTTAGTAGACCAGTCATTAGGTTGCCGCTGGGGTCAGTGCAGAGTGACAAACTCCTTCAGATGGTGTTTCAGAAGACAGAAGTTAGACTCCTGTGCTTAGTCTTCACTAAAAGAATTACTTCCATTCAGCTCCCTAGTTTATATGTGCCCAAGAAATGTAAGAAAAATGAGAAAAGTAAACACATTCCCTAATACTAAAGTAATGGGTGGTGTAAACGTACTAGACAGAGTTAATCTAGCATCTCCAGGCAGGAGTAGTTAAATTATTACTTATTTTTCCCGTTAGTAATCCCTATGCCTTATATCTGAAAGATCGTGAGGAAACTAAAAATCCTTACTATTTAGCAGGATCATTCAAAGTAAACACTATGCAATTGCTAATCAAAACCCATAGTCTGGTCAGACCCGTGGTCTACACAG
>NC_085051.1:37089186-37106686 GCF_963662255.1 Cinclus cinclus
AGGACTTATGCCTGATTTATATTTCTGTTTTGAAATTATGCATCTGTATTTTTCTACCCCTAAATTGAACTGCACAAGTGAAGTTATCTGCTGCGTATCTTTAGTTACACAGGGATTTAAAATCAGCTGATTAATTCTCAGAGGTCTATCGACACCTAACTTGCACTAGTCTTTAGAATGTTTTTATTGTTTTTATCAAATTTACTTCTATTTAATCATATATTTGGGGATTTGTGGTGCACAGAGCAGTAAATATTGGCATACTTTTATCACAACATCTCTCAGCTACAGCTGCATAAAATAAATGCTGTAGATAGATAAGAAATTTCTTCCTTTCCCTCTGTACATTACCTCATCAACTCTCATTTCTTGCTCTGTTTCTGACTGAAGGTCTCCATAAGATCCTGTGCAATATAAGAAATAAATTGCTAGACTTTTTGTTTACCTTCTGCAGTTGGTTTCTCCAGCAGGGAGTAGTGGGAGTCTTGGAAACTTGAATTTCATGTTCCATGCCCTTTCTTGTTTTTGCTTTCGTGATGTGGGAAAATCCATGGGCAAGTTTCTGTCAATTTCACATGTGCAAGAAATTCCCTTAAAGACTCCCTATTTCTGGAAAATAAAACAAGTGAGAGCATAATTTAAAAAACATGTTCAGTCAGACTCTGTTAAGCAAAGGACCTCAGCCTCTCAGTTTGGTCACCAGTGTGTCTCTTTAAGCACTCAAGCAGGTTATCCAAAGCAGCAGGTCAGGGATGCCACTAACTGGGTATATCCATGTGTCTTCATCACTGGCTGCTGAGTACAGGATGAGTTCCTCTAGAAGAGAACAAAGTTCTTGGAGAAGGGGCCATGGTCTGAACATAGATCAGGTTACTATGGAGAATGGAGGACATTAAAGTGTTTGGCTGTAATCTCTAAGTGCTCTTCCTGAAAATTATTTCATGCTCTTTAGCTTACTTTTCCAGTTCTAGTGGTTTACAACTTATTACCAGTGCTGAGCAAAAATTAGTAATTTTCCCTTAATGATGGTCGGTGCTTTCAGACTAAAACTAGGATGACTTTCAGGTTTTCATTAAGCAAAAAAATATTTTAAGTTGTGAGTTTGAAACATTTTCATTATTCTAAAGTGTATCACATTTTTATGTTTGTTTTTTTGTTTTTTTCCCTCTATTTGTGTATATTGTAGAGCTTCATGGCTGCTTGGAAGACTACATGTTCTGTGGCTTGCATATGACAGATTGCATAGTTTCTCCCAGTGTTTTGAGGGAATTGCAAAAGTCCTCATCCTCTGCGTAGCTTACATTTCTGAATTCAATGCCTCATAATTTCCAGTGTGTTCACAGGCACATTGAAGTTTAAGTGATACTCTGTTTTCATTAGTAAATTAACTAATATTCTAAGATATATTTGATATCAACTGTTTCTCTGAGTTATTGTTTTTATTTTTAAAAAATTAAATAAATATGCTTACAAAAAGACATAAATATGGCTATGCTCAAATTAAGAAATATTAAAGTCCTATTACAGTGCTTTGAAACTTGAAATCTCATATAGACATTTCATATCATATGAAGTTATGCCCTAACTTACACTGTTCAGCAGTCATAAGCCATCCTTTCAACTGTCAGGCTTAATTTACAGAAAATGACCAATTTATTTTTTCTGAAGTAGAAAGAAATGGTAAAGTGTTTCTTTCATGCACTATAAGCAAAATATTTGTTTCTTAACAGCAAGCTTTATTCTCATCTCTGATGAAGCAAGAAAATCACACTTCTTCACCTTTCAGATTGGCTCCTTCATATTATTCATGCTAGTCTTTTCTCACTAATTTTATGATTATAATGAGGCAATGGCGTGCTGGTTAGCACAGGATGACCTTTTAATTGAAAAGCTGTAAATTCAGTCTCAGTGGCCAACACCAGCAGAAATTTAAATAAATAAGGCTGCAAAGCCCTTACAATGGCCTGGCCTCTTGACCAGGGTGCTACCAAAGTCCTGGTCACCTGTCATCTGGTGATGCTTTGTAATTCCTTGGTGTTAACTGGCTGTCTTGTGACAAGTTAGGTTAGCATGAAAAGAACAAAGAGCGTGGAGTCTTTTATTGGTTAAGCAGAGGATTTTGTATTTGAATATCTTCAATATCTGATCTGATATCATACTTTATAAAGCAGCCTTTTATTCAGATAAGGTTTATTGTTTAATTTCCAAATCATGATAAAAATCTGGACAGACTGATTCATGAGTAATTCCCGTTCCTTTGCAGAGTTTCTCTTGATCATAGTTTTAATTTCTGTGTATTTATTATTTGAAAACACTAATAACATTGGTTTAATGAGATTCTCTTTCTGACAAGCACTTAAGATTGGTGCCCAGATTACAATGATAATGATCTTTTTAAGTGTTAGGTAAGATGCTTGAATTTTTGTGAGCAGCTCTGAGAAATTGTGCCATGTTCCATGTGTCCTAGAGACACCCAGTTCATGAAATGGTCAACAGCATGTTATCCTACCCACTCATAAATGAATACCTCTCAGGATCTTGATATTGGTGCTTGGCACTGTCTCACTAAAGTTCATAGCTAACAATAGCTAATGCTATATTAATGATAACTAATAAGAATTGATAGTCTTGTATAACATAAAGCAGCTTTATGCTGTCAGTGCCATGCATCTTTATCAGGAATGCATCATACAGACAGTGGAAATTTTCCCTATCCTTTAAAGTTTTAGCATTCTGTATATTTGGTTGTTAGACAAATAGAGCAAGCTTTGCTGACTTCATTTTCATTCTTGGCAGCATGTTTTTATCATAAGGCAGATAGTCATTAATTTACAGAATCAACGCTGGGAACAGCTTTTGTGATCTCATATTAAATTTTCGCCTGAATCCGCCCCTTGGCAAAAATTACTCACATCGTTAAAAAATATTTAATTAGGCTGTAGTTTATACCCAGCTCACTAGGGAAATGTTGGAATTAATATGATTTGCATGAATTCTGTTTCTCTTTTTCTGTTAGAGATTAGTTTTGAATTCAGTTCAGAGGGTCGCTGACACTGCCAAGGACTCACAATTGTGAAGGTCAAACAGGTAGCAAATACTTCCCCTGGGTAGCTTCCCTGAAAAGACAGCTCAAAATTGCTTTTAATTATGGGTTACCTGAAAGGCCACTTGCTGTTTTTATTTTTCTACAATCTCTCAAATATTATATTGTTGGAACTTCTAGGTAGACCACATCAGTTTAAATCTAAAACAACATAAGTCGTGTTTTCACTTCTTTATCTTTTCTGAAAAATGTATAGCATATAAACCCCAAAGAGGGTGCACACAAACAGGCATGCTTATGTGTACATCTGTGTTTAAAACATTAATTTTGGTGTCTGTTCCTCTATTGCAGTAGGGGAAACCCAAAAACCACATTCTTTTTCCTAATGTTTGCAAGGAAAATAAAAAAAATGTATATCTTGCAAGAAAAAATATTCCTTCATAGGAATGCATCTACTGTCTTAATTATTCTTCACAAGATAAGGTACGATTAGTTTAGTTATGCATTCTCTTGTTTATGATTTCAAGGGTTAGAAAAAACCCTGGGGATCCACAATCCTGTGCTTTTTTAAAAAGAGAATTTAATGGAAACTTTAATTAATAATCTAATCAATCAATTAATCTCTGTTACCTAAGTGTTGAAATCTAATTCTCCTTCACAGCTCTATCTGTGCAGGGAGAAATGACTGCCCACTTATCAGGATGATGGGGAACCATTACAGACACAAAGAAAAGTGAAGTTGTAATAGTTTTGTGAAGCTGACACAGATAATATGCTAAGAATGTATACTTGGATTTGGGACAGATTACCATATGTCAGTATGGCGAGCTGTTGTGCAGTTTGTTTCAGAAGTTCATTGTTTTTTTAGTGTCTAAGAATGTAAGACCAGTCCCTATACACTTAGGAGTTAATCTGTTTGGTTTGTGAAAACCCTGGGGGTTATGACATATTAGTAGTCAAAAAATCCTGTTAACTAGTGACCATCAGGTAGTGCTGACTTTTACCTTGAGTTCAGGAAATGTAAAAATCTTCTTTTTGAAATATGTGCAGGCCACACCCTTCTGTTGACTAGCTAAATAAATATTTAATAAATAAATATTTATACATCAAGTGATTTATATAGGGATTCTATCAGTGCTGCAAAGGTGAGAGTCAGTTTGACCCTTACTCCTCGTACTGTGAGTCAATTCAAACTCTCTGGAGCCTGGAACCCTGCCAGAGGTGCCTGCAGTACTTAATTTAATTGATAGCCAATTTAATTGATAACAGTGCAGATGATTCTTTCATGCTCAAACTCATCTCCAAAGCAGACTCTGAGTATTTGTGTCTGTATGCTTCCAAATGCTTTAAATAATCCATTGAGAGTCTTATGTGTAGGAAATGGAATTAAGTCCTACATAGGCACGCACAGGTGTTGTACAGCTTCTGTCACCAAGCTTCTGTTTTCTTTTGAAAAGTCAGTTCCAAGTATAAAAATACTTACAGGAGAACTTAGTAAAAAGTATTTTGCAGAGAAGTATAAAAATGTAAATTTTGAAAAAGGAAATAGAAAATTTTTATCTCCTTAGCAATGTACTTAATGTTTTGGGCTATATACCATGCACTCCAGTCAGTGCAATCTGTACATCTAAACTCCTATAAAGTCTGAAATGTAAGAATTTTATTACATTTTGAGTAGGGACTGTTAACATAGGAAAATGTGGTTTATGGCAATTTTTGGACTGCAAAAGTCTAATTAGATATTTATATCAAGATCTCATTTAGCTTCCTTTAGTTCTTTTTTACAATAAGAGGAAAGACAAGAAGCAAAATGTCATACTGAGTTATCATTGAACCGAATTCCCTTTCTCTTATATTCAATGTTTTACTATTTCTTTAAAGCAGTATATTTTTCCCTTTATCTTTGGCGTATTCATCCTTTCCCAAGATGCAAATCCTGGTGGCTTGAAATTACACTCTTTTTGGCAAGGAAAGGACACAGCTTTATTTGCAGCACAAATTGGTCCAAATACACTAGTATTAATTGTGCACACTACATACAAAAATAATAGCTTACATTGCCAGCAGGCAGACTTTCCAGTCAGTGATTATAATACTCTTTTCCAACTGAAGAGTTTTGAATATTCTTGCCTGTCTGTGAAAAACTGACCATTCTGATCCACAAAAGTGGCATTGCTGTAAAGAAAGCAACCCAGAATTTCTCACCCAAAATTGTAGCAACTGGAAAAAATCAGTTATATTAATTTGCCTGCATCCTTATGCTATCCTTCTGCTCTTTTACCTTTTTCCCCCTTATGTTCCTCACTTAAGCCTCATTTTCCCTTGCTGTATCCAGGGGCCAGCAGTCCATAAATACACCATTCTGGCTGCGTCTGATACAAAACACACATCATATACACCCGTGTATGATTTAAAACAACTTACAATCAAATGCTATCATCATGCTGAATAGAGGCTTAGGAAGTGCCAGCCAAGCATAGAAGGTGCCATGTTGTGGTACACCATCTGGAAACCAGCAGCAAGGCATCACCACACATTTTGCAAGCATGGCTACAGAACCCCTGAGGTTTAAGTTGCTGTCATACATAAAATATGACAAACCATTTTTGATGTCATTCTCTTCTTGTTTCTGCCCTTTGAATGAGGAAGTTCCATGGATAGCAGAACTATTAACATGTTCAATTAGAGCATTAGTTGCACCTCAGGAAAAAGGTCTTGGAATCAGTATGGATAGTTCTCTGAAATTATCAACTGAATGTGCAAAAGCAGCAGAAATGTTGGGTGTTATGAGAAAGGATATTGAGCATATCGTGAACATAAAGTGCAATCAAGGCCTGACAATATTTCTTTTCCTAGGCAACTATAAAGAGAAGTGTTGGAGAATTTCTTAATTATTGGTGGTAGGTACCTGGAGCCTTTCACCTCCATGCCACTTTTATAGGACTGCATGGTGATGGCTTGCAAGACATACCAGATCTTGGACATTTCCAGATCATAGCCTTAGCCAGAAACATAGCATCTGAATCCTGCCAATCACAAAAGCCTCTTTGCTCTTTTCTCCTCTTCCTCTCTTTGTTCTTGGTTCCTATATGATACCCATGGAATCAAAGGCATGTTCTGAATGGCAGCAGTACAAGATAGACACTGGGCCCTGACAAAGCCTGTGTGCTAATAGAACAACAGGACTGTACAAAGAAGTAGCAAAAAGACCCTCACTGTGATTTGTTGTGTAAGATAGATTCTGTCATGCTTTTTGCTGCAGGAGATAAATAAAAGTTAAAACAAGGGAACCATATAATATTAAAAAAAAAGAATAAGAGAAAGAGAAAAGCCTAAAAATATATGCTTACTTGTTAAAAATGTTTGAAAGTAGGAACTATATTTTATGTATTTTAGTCTACAGTGGAACCCCAACAGTGACTTGGTCAAACAACTTTAATTGTATGCATTTATAGGAAAAACTGTTTTCAAGGTTAGTTAGTTAGTTTTTAAGGTTAGTTGTCATATACCCTACAAGATAAAGATTGCTCAAAGTCTAAAACTAATATAGCTTTCCTGTTTAACTGGTTTTTAGTTAGTAGGTACTGTGAGTTGTGCTGGAGGGAGAACTGAACTTCATGTGTTGGCCTCATTATCTTGCTGCCATCCAGTGTTGCTTCACTCCTTAGATGTATCATTCAAAAGCCAAGGAACTCTTCTGTTCCAAATAGTGAGTTTCATTATCAAACTAGTTAAATGAAAGAGAAATCATATGAGTAAATCTTCACAGCCACTTAAACCCATTTGAACGAATGTAGTCATCTGGGTGTAAGTTCACCTCAGAAACTTACTTGGTCACTTGAAATAGATACAGGCACTCAGGAAGCAGTAAAGTCTAAGCAGAACATTCAAAAGGACAGTGGTACAAGGATCTTTAATTAACACATATAGCTTTACACAGCTATTAACCATGGAAAGAATTCCACAGTGTGAAGAACTGGAATTATTTTCCTGGGATAGGAAGGATATATTTTCACTAAATACCTGAGTTACATGTGTAACTATTGAGTCTTTTAGCAAAGAATATCTTTTACTTTTCTTCATGTGTTGGACTTATGCTCTGCATTGTATTTGTTGTTCCCCCTCAGAAATGTCACTTCCTTCCTTGGTTTTTGCACTTCTCAGTGGGAGTGATTTCTCCCTCCTATCTCCCCTATTAGCTCTTAGTTTCCCTCTGTTCTGCTGATATTTCTCTGAATTCAGCCCTATTTTCACCATTGCATCTTATTTCTGCCAAAAATTTCCATCAGTCTGTACAATTTTGAGTCTTGGATTTTTTTCCTGCTTCTTGTCGTTCCTACTGACCCTTGTAGTTGTATTTCAAACACCTCCTTCATTTCTTTTCCATGTCTCAGTCTAAGTAGCAGTGAACTTTTGGCCTACTGTTTCCTAACATGTATTAGGTATAATAGCATTTAAGATATGAAAAATATCACCGAGCTCTAAAGGTGTCATTTGTCTTCAGAACTCATGGCTTTCTGCAGTCCATATGCATCTCTCAGGCTGCAGAACCTTCTCCCTCCTTCCTACTCTTCAGTAGTGCCAAATACTGCAGAAGAATATCTATAATCATATTGTAACCATTCTTCTTTCTCTCAACTTAAAATTTACTTTCATCCCATTATCCTAGATTCACTATTGTGCTTTCCTCTCCATGCCTTCCACAACACCTTGTATACAAAACCACCCAAAATTTGTCTCTTCATCTCTATCCTTTTCTTAATCATTTGGCCACCTGCATTTCTGTAATCTTCCCCTCTTCATCTAACCTCAGTCTCACTTTTTTTCTTCAGTCTGAGTAAACTGTGACTGTTATGATTTTTTCTTACAAGCCTGTAAGTATCCCAACATTTTTATTTTCCTGACAACACAGCTTCACTACTCTCAGATCGTAATCTCTCAGCTTGCCTCAATTTCCTGTTCTGATTTTGGCTTTCTGGTGCTTCTTTTCCTGCCTCCAGTTCTTGGCAGAGGCCTGTACATCTTATTTGTTAACTCTAGCATACCTTGCTCTTTTTTTTTCAGACTCTTTCTCTCCTACATTAAAATACAAATGTTACCCATACTCTTCCACTCAGAAAGTTCTTTATTTTTCTTGAATACTGAGAATTTGCTTTTCTTACCTGAATTCAGTTATAACTTCAATACTCAGACTCCTATTTACTGAGTCATTTATTATATGTGCAGCATTGCATGGATTATTAATAAATAAATCTAAAATTTTAGGAGGAAATATTTGGAGAAAAAAACAGGCACAGAAAGACCATAGTAATGTACTTCATCTAAATACAATGTCATCCTACAAATTCTGCATAAATTATCCTTTTCTTGTTAAAGAAGATAAAACCTACACAGGTATGTGCTGGCTTTGAAGATCCAGCTTTATCAAGTCCCCAGACCATGTTTGAGAGAGTTTAGATGGGATGTTTAGAAGTCTGTGACAGGACAGTAATCTTCTCTTGCTTTCTTTTACATCAAAGAAATAGATTGCTGTGAATGTGAATGTTTAACAAACATAGAAATGCTGAATGAAGCTAGAATATAAATCCTTTTAAATTGGTATGTTTATTTCAGTAAAATTTGACACAATCTCTCATTTGGAGGGCAGTGCAAGCAATACCTACTTGAACAAATTTTATGCAGCATGAAGATGTGTTGTGGGTTAATCCTAAAGAACATGCATCTCTAAAGGTCTTCACAATATTTTGAGCAATTTTTTCTTTTTTTCCTTAACATGCCTGAAATGGAAATTCATCTGTGAATGGTGGTTTTTATTCGTGTTTTCACAGAAGCACATTTGCATGCCCTAGAAAAGAATCAATATTATGAATGAGAACTCTCCCCAAAAGTCTTTAATGATATGTCTGTGTATCAATATGTAATACTTTGTGTTTCCCCAGATTTTTTCTTCTTTTGGCTGACACAGGCAGACTTTGAAAGGAGTAAAATCAGCAATGTAACAATGAAATGCATACAAACTTGTTAAATGTGATGGTAAAATAAAAAGCTTCAGACAGTATGATCAGTTAAAAAAAAATAAAAAAAGCCAGCAAACTGTCTATCATGTGATGAAATTTGACAGTAGGGATTATGGCTTTGATGGACCAGAACAGCTAATAGAAGAAGCTGACATTTTTGAAACCCTGCTAATTAAGGGTTCCTTCCTTAATATTAAAATAAAGTCTTTGTCTGGGTTTTATGGTTGGAGAATCAGGTGTTTTCATTAATATATGCCAGTCAGTCTTAATAAGCTTGGAGGGCAGAGGAAGTTATTATTGAGTGACCTTCTACAAAATAAGCATGTTGCTAAGGGCTCTAACCCTGCCCTGTTCAGACTGATGAATCTCATTTCCAATGCAAAAGCTTCACAAGAAATCCAAGTATTCTCTGTGCAATCACAGAAAATAATCCTTGTGTCTCTTGTAATGTCCAGAATTGCCACTTACTATACTACTACTGTACAATGAATATTACAATACACATTATTTTTCTAGCACAATTGTCTACTTTTCTGAATTGCCAAGAATAGAAAAACTTATTGTCCAGACACTTGTATTGAAAAGTCAGCTCATTTTAATACTTCTCAAATAGTCATCTACCCTGTTCATGAATTATAATGCACAGAATACATCTGACAATACTAGCTTTGAGAAAGAGATATGCCTGTATTATTACATATTCATTTTCAAATAGATTTTGAACAGATTTTAAACCATTCATTGAAATTCATTGAAATGATAAATTCACAGTTGGATTTTGATTGACTCTTAATCTAATTTTACATTTCATAAGTTTTCATTTTTTTTTACTAGTAATTTTGATTTTATGTAGATTTTTCAAGCTAAGTGAAAGGGTGTGGTAAGTTACTAGTTGTCACCATATATTTGCTGATAGAAATTAGAAAATGAGATGTAGGACCAGACAATTAGGTGAAGCAATGTAATTATCAGGGATGTGTCTCACATAACTCTATGGACTGAGCCGTTCCTAACACCCCTAGACTTTCTGCAGATATTTACTCATGCTTTCTTGCTTTTAGCTTTCCTTTCATTTCTTTCACTAGGTCAAGTCAGTTCTCTAAATGGTCTGTGAGATACTGCACACATAATAGAGTGGATAATGGATGAAATTTGAAGCCACACATCCAGTTTGCTGACACTATGCTGATAAAATAACATGGCTGCCAAGTAGAAATGTCAGAGTTGGGAGAATATGCATGCTCCCAGGTCGTTGTGTGAACCTCTAAAAGTTGAGCATTTAATAGGAAGCAATCAACTGCATCATATTTGCAGATATCCATAATTTAATTGATGCCTCAGAAAATGGATCTACTGTTTTCTTATCCAACCAAACCAAGCTATCATAGTCTGTAAAGTACTGATAAAACTTATTCCAAAAGTTTGGAATATCAGGTTTATTTGTTTCATTGTTTATAATGATGATGAGGCTAAATCTTAAATTGGCTTCAGAAATCAAACACTTCAACAAAAGTGGATATACATACTCTTGGATAATTCTTACTCTTTATTCTTACATACATAAATACATTATAAATAAATAGAATCAGACTGCTAGAAAAGACAAAACTGAAGCCCATGTATTTAATTTCTATCTAGATATTTTCTTCCCAGGGCATTTTGATACATCCTTACATGACAATAAAATTAATTAAATAAAAACATAAAATAATGCTCTGCAAAATCTATCTCTTTATGAAGGCCCACTATTCACTGTGATGTTTGAAATATTTCTGAATGCCTAATAGATGTTGCGTTTGAATACAATTAGTCCAGTTAGTCTATAGACTGCTTTGAATATGAAAGGATCTCTGTATTTTATTCCATTAAAGTCAAAGCCATCCATGCACCTTGGGCTATCTGTAACTCTACTTGATTTATGTATTTTAAGTTTGGGATATTGGGCTACTTCACCCCTTGAGAATTTTTCCCCAAATAAAAGTAACTTTATTTAGCTCCATATTTAACCTTGATCCTATTCAATTGGGAAAAGTAGTAGATGCAACATTTTTCTTAGAATGCATAAAACTGATCAAATAGAAAATCCCCACATGTTTGTGGGTGGGGTTATTTGTTTGTTTTTTGGGTTTTTTTTGTTTGGGTTTTTGGCTTAGTTTGTTTTTTTGAGGGAAATTTGTGGCTGTGGCTGCTGGAGGGTCAAGGAGGTAGCTGTAGTGTGATCAGTGATTTGCACTCTGTCTCTAGTGGACAGATATGAACAATAGAGGGAAGACAGTCCATAGAGTACTTATTAGCATCTCGCTGGCAGCTGCAAACCAGAAGAATAAAACATTAGATCTACCCTAGGAGTGCCTCTTTCAGGCATAATGTTGAACTACCTGATATACTGCTACTGTGTAGGCATTTTTGTTTAGTATTTGAAGAAATTCAAAACAAACCTACTTCCTCACTACTCTGAATTGCAGTTTAGAGCTCCTAATCTGATTGAAATCTGATGATTTCTGATAATAAAACTTTTGTAGACATCAATATATGTAAGAACCAACCCTCAGAGAGAAATATTCTATTCTCATCCTTGTTGGCATTGTGTTGCTAAATAGCATGACGAGAGCTTTCTTACCGTCTCAGCAGCATTTTATGCAGTACCTGCTGTGATTCACCCAAGAGCCAATATTAGTGTGCTCATTCACCAAAAAGGTAAGAGTAAAGCATAAATGGTACCCTTATGCAGAAATCAATATTCATAAATAAAACAGCTAAAGTCACTGTACTTGAATACTGTAAATGCTATATCTTTTACTGTAAATGGAATTGAAACAAGGCCATTCATTTTGCTGCTGGAAAACAAATGGAGTACTAAGCTAAATTTACGCCTTCTTCAAGAATACTGGGTTTTTTGGGCAGGAGGAAGGAAATTTATTCCACAGCAGAAGCGAACAGGTGATTTCCACTACCAAAAATTGTGACTGTAGGTGAGGACAAGAGATATGATGAGTAAAGGATACTCCAGGATGTTTGCAAAAGGCTCACTGACTGCTGACAATGGGCTAATACTGCAGTAAATCTGGTGTCAAGTTTGAAATCTGCTGTATGTGCCTTGCCAAAGTGAAGTGTCAAACAGAGGGTCATTAAATCTTAATGTCATTTCTCATGATGTAATGTTAATGTTGTGATTGGAAGGAGTGGCATACAAGCTGTGAGGCTCATCCTTAGTGTGGGAGGATACAGGTTCCTCAGAGGACTCCCCAGTATGTTGAATCATAAGTCTCTGTTCCAGTAGTTAGATAGATGTACAAGTACTCACAGAATGGAACGTTTCAGACCCAGGACAAATGTAAACCTACGGAAAGATTTACAAAGACATGACCCAACATATTTCTGCAATATGCCATGTTTAGGATCTAGATCTGTGTCTAATGGCTAATTTATCATAGAAGAATTAGCACAAAAGCAGCTGTAAAGACACCAAAATCATCAACATATCCCCTCCACCAACACATTGATGAATCCTGAAATAATCTGACTGTGGAAAGTATTACTCTGAGTGATCAATATGACTAATCACTTTTAAGAGGAAGGCAATTTGGAGACACTATCTGTCTGCATCATGTATAACTGTTGCCTCTCTCTGCAAATTCATGCTTTGCTTTTCTGTGTGCTCCTATTTTGCTGTCTTCCTCACAGTTTATAAAACTGAAGCTAGATATCTTGGCAGCTATGTTTTGCTCTCACCTTTCAGCTCCTACATCTGAATGTAGTAGTGTAAGGCTTTTGTATCTTTCAAACTTGGAATTACCTCCAGTTCAGAGTAGCAAAAAAAACAGATGGAATTTTCCAGAGGGACACGGAAGAAACTAAAAGAAAAGGAAAGAATTTGAGATGGAAGTAGAGAAGACCTACAACTGCCTTGAGAAAGAGATGGGCTGGCTTGAAATGCAACAGAAAGAATCATTTAAACAAAAGAGAGGTTCTGGGGATATTTTCCACAGTCTTTAAGGAAAAATTAATAAGAAATCTTTCCTCTTTTCCAAAGAAACAGCAGAATTTTTCCTTCTGTTACTCAGTTTTGTAAAATGCAAATATATTTTAGAAAATAGTTTGAAAAAGTTGTGAAATTTTAACTTTTAACCAGTACCCCAATTTCCTGCTATGTGCCTGGTCAAATCCATTCTGATACAGTCTTAAAGGCAAAATTTATAGGAGTGACTTAATTTAAGGTTCCCTCCCACACCACCATGGTCTTGGTCAAGATTTAGACTGCAAGTTTCTTAGAACATTAAAAGGGCTCCATTCCCAGACTGGCATAGGGTCATAGAGGCTTGTACCAAGACCTTTAATTCCTTCATTCTTAGGTTATATAACATTACAAAGAACTGCCACGGGCAATCTCTGTACAAGATGAAGAGAAAATAAAACCAAAGGTATGAGAGAAAATGGGAGCTGAGTTGAGCAAAAGCAGGTGTGCAAAGATATCTGTTTAATACCCAGTGCTAGTGTAAGCTGCCTTGAATAGACTTGCTCCTGACAGACTAGGTGCCACTTGATATCAGCTGTAGAAGGCTACAAGCCCCCATCCTGTCCCAGTAGGAAAACTCTCTAGCTGATAGCTGCCTAACATAAAGGTACTAAGGATTTTATATCCATGGCAAAATTTTCCAAAGAGCTGTCTCAGGCTGAGCATCCGGAATCAAAGGCTGCTTTTGAAAAGTTGACCCTGGCCTTTGGGGAGATGCTGAAAAGACTTTTCTAGTTTCCTGAAAGGGTAATTTGAATCTCATTCTATAGTCCCACACTGGACTAAATTGAAAGTGCCTCCCCTGATGTCAATAGTTTAATGAAAATTGCTGTAATTTCATGGATTTTTTTTTAAACCTATGCTAAATGAGTTGCATACTGCTGTGTGTATATACATGTGTGTACAGTAACTGAAAGTCTTTTTTATTTTATGCAATTCAGTATTGAAAATAAGCTTTTCTTTCTCCTCTTTCGACTAGCATATACAAAATTTTGTTCAGAAGGCTTTTCAGTTTTTGTGTCTGTCCTTGAGATATGTGAATTAAAATTGAAAGTAAGATGGACTGGGAAAGAACATAGCATTTCTGCCCAAGCAGTTCAATATTTAGAAGTCCTGTGATCTGTAAAAGTTATGAAGAGGGAGTTATCATACCCATTAGTCCAGTGGAAAACCAATTCTAATGTTGATACCACATTACATTGTATTTCACTTTCTTCTTGGTGTATTTTTTTATAAATTGTAGTAGAGTGTGCTGATTTTCATATTGTGTTTCATATTTCATCTCTATTTTGTGTTGGGTTACATGCAGCTTAGTATCTAGAGAAACATGAAATAATGAGAAAATTAATAATTTAAATGCTTGTTTAACTGTCTGCAACTTGGTGTGTTAATCCTAATATAGAAAATTCATTATGGTGTTGATATATTAATGCTTTTTCTATTACTGAGCTATTTGTAACCATATTTCACCTTAAAAAGTGTTTAATTAATCAATCCTTATTCATTAAGGAGTTTGCAGTGCCCTGTCCATTTCCACAACCTCAAAGTACTGTTTAATCCATTTGATCAAATGAGATTTACTGTAGCACTAACTTTTGTTCTTGCAATGATACCACAATTAAACTGCATTGCTCAGTATGGAAGAAAAACATAGGCTATTGATATGTCTGTTTAAAAAGACAAATTCTTCCTTGTTTCCCAGGAATCACATCCTCCAGAAAGATGTGATGATTCTGATTTAGAAAAGTCACCTGAACTTCAAAATAATTCTGCTATTCACCAAAAAGGGAAGTTACTAAATGTGAAGTGCCAATATCTAAGGTGTTTTTATAACTTCCAGGATTTTATGGCATAACAGTGACTTCTTTAAAATATTAAGTCCTCTGAGATTTTTTTAAATGGCTTTTAAAAAAATATGCTATAAAAGAAAAATAAAACTTGCTAACCAGTTTTTCTGCTAAAGAAATCTTCAGTTTCCTGTTGCTGTAAGCAGATACAGAGGTTCACACTCTATAGTCACTTCATTAGTAACAATCTGCAGCAATTCTTTTGAAGTCATTACAGTTAACCAGCTGTAAAACTTATGTTACTGAAATAAAATCCAGACCTACAATTGCCATACTTTCCATCATGTACAACACTCATTTCTTATGCTTCTTTCAGATTCTCACTATTGTTCATAGTAAAACTGTAGTATCTCAGATATTGCAGAGTGGCAAGCACTGGTAAAATTATGTTCTTTGTAGTGGTGACCACTGTGACTGAAGAGTAACAAATGCAGTCAGCATGCATGACCAGTCTTGCTCAGAGGCATGCATGGCATGAGTATAGCTAGAGACCTTTTGGCAGCTAGCACAGTACCCATTCCTCTAGAGCAGACTGCATGCATCCTGTACATATTAAGTTCAGTTCGAAAAGAAGGCTTTTTCTACCAATCTGGGCAGTGTATGAAAATAATTTCATCTCTCCATGCTGCATGCATCATGATTATGGATGTGCTGAAGCACCAATAATCAATCTCAGTTAACTGGAGAACATTGTCACTTGCTGCTCTTAGTCATGCAAAGTGTTGTACAAAGAAGCAGAAGCAATACAGCTTGATTTTCATGAAGGTATTATTGTACATGAGGCAGTGAGAGGTTGTACATTATGATAGGAGCACAAGCTGCTCAGTGCTGTTCATTTTGCTGTGTTTTTATAAATGATTATGGAAGTAAAGTATAAGCTGTGTGGCTGCACTGCCAGCTAGAGAACCTTGGGCTTTTCTCCCAGTTTCTTACACCCATCAAAGCAACTTGTAGAGGTGGCATTATCTGATGCCTTTTTTAATCCCAATCATCTATTTTCTTTCTGTGGAGATTAGTTTAAAATTACCCAATGCATATCCTATAAAATTTACTTCTCTGTTAGTGGTAAGTGGCAGCTGGCAAAAGAACAGTTCAAAGATCTGAGATCATCCATATTAAATAAAACAACCAAACATTCATTTGCATCCTATCTACCTTGAGGAAAGTTTAGCACAGGTTTAACATCAGACAGACACTTAATTTTGTGTTGGGCTGTAAGGCCCTGAAAAGGCTGCTCTCCCAGCAACAAATGGCAGCCTAAAAGTTGGTGGGTGCTACTTAATTAGTTTCCAGTGATAAAAATTAATCTGAAGGGTGAAAAATCCTAAGTGCACCATGTGAAAACGATTTTATTACATTCAGAGCTGTAAATCTGAAGAGTAAATTGGCTAATGAGAAGACCTGAACTGTGCAATTATATAGAATCTTCTGAAAGTCTAGCATTTCCTTTTAGAGTCTGTATTTTTTATGCTACAGGCTGAAATTAAGTATGCTATTAAACTGCTGCTTGTAATAGGTTGTTCATGGTTTCTCTCGATTTCTGTCATCTGAAGTTGAAATTATTTTCTTAGAGATTTCTGTTGTTACTGCCACACTAGCCCATAGTATAACAAGGTCATAGTATAATTTTGATTGTTCTTGATTTCAGCTAAAGATTGGAAGAAAGAATAAATTAGATCATAGCTCTTCTTATAACCTTATGCAGAGAAGGGAAATATAATTGCTTTCTTTGTGATCTTTCATGTTCACAGCACTGCTGTAGCTAACCTGTCCATAACCTGACAACATACAGATTTATTTGCAACATCTTGCAACAACAGTGAATTAATGGATAATGATAATGTTATTCAGAAAAAGAAATCCTCTCTTTTTTTAGTTTATTTTTATGGAATGTATGTAAAATTCCAAATTAAGCATCTAAAAATCTCTTTGCATGGGCTTGGTGATAGTGGTCATAAACCTTGCCATTGCTTCTTATGACATACTTGTATAACAAATAGTTTGCTGGAATTTCTCTTACATTCCTCCAGCGTTACCTTCTCAGATCAGAGTCTCTTGCTTGTTTCCTGAAGACAAAGAAAGATAGCCAAGGTCTGTGTCTGATAAATGTCCTGCCCTATAAAGCCCATAATTTTCTGTGTTTCTTCTATTAGAGCAGTTTCTTCCTGCGCATGTGTTTTCTCAATCCACTTCTGGCCAGGCTGCCCTTGAACCACAGCTGTTTTCTGCGGAGGTGGGAGCAGGTGGATGTGGAGAGGACTAAAGCAAAACTCTTGTTGTCATGGTGCCTTTCCTGCCTCTAATATTTTGTGTTAATCATTTTATAAGTAGCATGTTCTGGGGTAGTTTGTCTTGTTTCCATTCACTATGGGATCTGTGATTACTTCTACTGAAATGAGTACTTAGACTTCATAATTTAATGTAGTTAATAATACAACTGTGGAAGGAAAGGTATATTGAAGAATTTCAAAAGAGGAGTTGTGACTGAAATACAGTACTGAAAAGCTGACGGATAAAGTTTATCAAAGTGCTGCAGTTTACCTTCATACAGAAGAAGAGTGGCTGTTTTCATATTCAC
>NC_085051.1:37111686-37119186 GCF_963662255.1 Cinclus cinclus
GAAGCAGTGATACTGAACCATAATAAGAAGTGTTTTTTTCTAGCACCAGACTTTCTTCTCTGAAATTAAACTGAAGAAAATGGGAGTAATTAAAGGTATACACTTACTGGACAGCAAAGCAGGAAAAAAAAAGCAAGAATAGGGTTAAGGATGCAGTTTCAGAGGACATATTTATCAAAAATCTTTAGTTTTGTGAGTAGCTATTTTTCAAGACTGGCCCCTCAGTGGGTATGTTCTTTGAAATTTCTTAAACCTTCAATTCTACTTAATACTAACAGTGGAAAATTTTAAGGCAATTTTAAAGACTTGATGTAGGACCTGTCTTGCAGACTCCTTTTGTGAGAAGAGAACCTCTGGATGGCTGAGCATCCATGATGCCTGGATGGCTAATTTCCTTTTTCTATGCATTTACTTGTGTCTTTTCATTACTAGTAGTAGTTCTGCAGGCTTGGGATTGCAACAGCAATACTGTCCTGTTAATAAATTCAATGTAGCTACTGTTAAGTACCAAATAAATGAAAAACCAGAAACAATAGAATAAGGGAAAAAAGTCTCTCTCTTTGGGCAAAACAGTTATCCAAGGGTTCTAAGGAGTGCTGTATATTTCTCTGTGCTAAAGAAACATTTCCTTTTCTGTTTCTAAAACCATTTTATATCTCTAACATCAGTTAGCAACTGTAACACTGGTGTCAGGAATAACATATCCCAGCTGCATTTTAGAGTGAATTGAGCTGGGACAAGGGGTCCTTGGAGCTTACTGAATGGGTGAGAGCTTTTAAAGGGAGAAATCAATACTACAGCAGGATTTAGACAACTTAGCAAAATATATCAGACAGAACTTTGGTCAAAGAATAACTACAATAGTAAGTTAACCCATGGGGTGCCTGAAGTACAGTCTATAGTATTTCACTTAAACTCTCAGTTGTAAAGAACATTAGTTATTCTGGCAGGAAACTGGAAGTACAGTAAAGGCTGCAAATCCACCCCCTTAAAAATGTTTCCTTCTCACACATATTATCCAAATTCTCTTTGGATATTATCTCTGTGATTTTTCACACCAGTTCGACATGAGAAGTTAAGGAATTGTTCTATTAAACAAAATTGCTCAGATGAGAAGAAAATTTACACCTTTTTTCTGAGTTGCTACTTAGAAGTGGTACTTCTCAGATAGTAAGAAGGAATAAGCAATACTAAAAAGACTAGAAGACTTTCCTGGGACAAGTCTTGGTAGAGCTGACTACCTGCACTTTGAGTAGGATACTAGCACCTCAAAGGTCTGTCGCTGCAACTGTATTTTCTCAGATCTTAGCAGAACATATTTTTTGTAATGGCATTTCCTATGCTTGGATTGCTATCACACACAAGGATAGCTGCCTATAGAAGAAGAACTAAAGCATGATTATGGAATCTCAGTAATATTCTGTTAATTTTAGGTTTCTAGATTTTCACTTTTAAAATCTTTTTCCTATTAAAATGACAAAAATAGTAAGAGCTTATAAAAAGAGTAAGTAAATGGCCAATAAAATTATGCTGTTACCAGTCAAACACTACAAGTAAAATGTAGTGGAGAACCACTCGCTTCCTACCCTGTTCATTTAGTAAAATGTGTATTTTAAAAGCCCGGTTGGAAGTATTCAAACTACAGCATGCATAGCAATTAAATTGTTTCTTTGGGCAATTTCAAAACTGAGGACATTAAAAACATAAAATTACATTGACACCTCACTGAACACTGAATTTCCTTGTAGTCTTGTCCTCAAACTGAGTTAGGCTATGGGAAATATTTCTTATAAAGCTTTAATACCCCATCTATCTTCAGTTAAGGTAAGAGAGTTCTGGTTTCACTTATTTATTCTGCATTCTCAGTGGCCATCAGCAGACAGATGCAGAAATGGAATCTTTATTTTGAGTATTTTTCCATTACTTATATAGTCTATACAAGTAATAGAATATAAGCAGTCCACTTTGTGACTGGAATTAGTACATTTACTGGAAGGTTGTGGGTTTTAACTCTTGCTTCATGTGTGCCATCATGCCAGGCACCTCCTGAGACTGCAGCCTCTGTTGACACACCCAAGCAAGTTTCTAAGGAACTTTCAGATTTGTTGGCTTGGATATTCCCAGAACTGCTAAAGCAGCATCGATCTCTCCCCTGCTGCAAAATTCACCACAAATCTGGGAAAATATCCAAAAGAATCTAATGAAGACAGCTATTATTGCTCAGAACTGTCCATGTCTATAAAAGGCACTCCTCTATGTGTTGAAGTAGTTCTTTTAACAGGGAAAGGGTTTATTGTAGGCACATGTAATAAAAACCAAAAAGAGCAGCATAGGGTCCACAACCTTGGAGACATCCACATCAATTTTTGTTTTACTTTTTTTCTTTGATCACACATTCAAACAAGAATGGTTTATTAGGACTGTGATACTAGAGTTTGTTAAAGGCACCTAGGAGGCTATTGCCCTGCTTACACACCGTGACCTCTGCCACAGAATAGTGCCCCTTGAAGGGAGGGAAGAGAATGGGCACTGTCACTTGTCAGCGGTAACGTTCACAGCCAGGATATTAATATAAGCCAAAATCGGTGGTGGTTTTACTGGTGGCTAATCTGAACTGTGAATAGCAGCTGCTGAGAAGCAGACACACCGTGCTTGGCAACTTTCGGCAGAAAGATGGGAGAGATGTAGCAAGCAGACAACTTTGAAAGCATCTCAGCAAGAATCTTCAGTATTTTTTGTGTCTGAGTCGTCTACCTGTAAAAGCAGCAGGGAAGGCAAGCCCATGCCATGCCAAAGGGACATGAAGCTGCAGCCTTGCTCTGTGATAGCCTTAGTCCCATCACAGGCATGGCTGCCTCTCATGGCAGCAATGGTGCAAGTGCTGTTGCAAGAGCTTCACTACTTGTGAAGTCACAGTATGTGAAAATAGGCTACATAACCTGTTGATCCTGTTGTCTTATTTTCTTCTATTAAGCAAGATTCTTTCCTAAACACAGTGCCAGAGACTTCCATGAGGTCAAAGAACATTTTGTTCAGCTGCCCTTCTCCCCACCTGATGCTACCATCTTCTGCTTCTTACATCTGTGTTTTCATTTGTTTACCATTTCTTTCTTGTAGCTTTTAGTTGGACAGAGACTGGAAGTGTAGTTAGGAGAACCATTTACAGTATATGCAAGCAGGATATGGAATTATAGTGTCAGGATGAACCTGAGCCCACAGCCACTACATATACTTCCTATACATTCTTGTGCACCAGCAATGATAGTCTAACAGCAGAATTTGCTATTTATTTCTGACTGATTTCCAGACTCCTAGAACAGCCACCCCTGAACAGCTCAGGTTCACAATTCCTGGTGTTAGAGGTGCAGACAAGAGGGGAGTCATGTTAAAACATCACTGTTCTGTGATCTACTCTAAGCTGCTCTGAAGTACTCCCAAATAGGAACTTAAGGATATCCTAGACATAGCTTGCCATGTCACACTCTGCCTTGAATGAAGCTCATCCAGAACACCAGAGCTAGACTCTAGGGAATGCCACAGTGAGTGGGCATGCTGAGGAATTTAATACAGATATAAGATATGCCAGTGTAAATACCCTGAGAATTGTCAGTTAATTTGTCTGACAATTTTGCTTAGGTTGATTAAGCTATATTATTGCATGGTGCCTACAGTGTACAATAAATGCCTTAAAAAACTTACTGTGAAAGTTAAAACTACAAATGAAACAACTGTTTATGTTTCCAACATCACTCACTAGTAAGGCATTCATTTGTGATGTGTGTTGTGATACCTATTAAATTCTGTAAATGTGATGAAAAAAAGGAATGTCAAATATTTTTTGAAGGCCCTTTGGTAATGTATTTCAAAAACAGCATGAAAATGTTTTGGTTTTTTTTACACACTTTGACAGGTGAATTATTTACTGCCTAGTATAGTTTTCTGAACAGCTGAAGTTTTCTATCAATGACATGAATTTAGAGTCAGGCAAGGGAAGCCATCTCACTAACCCTGCATCCAACCCCATTCCCAAGGCATCTTGACTGTATCTACAGCACTTTCTGCTGTACTGCAAATGTCAAACAGAAGGTATAATGGATTTAATATTAGTGCTGGCCAAGGTGTTGTGGGAGCTGTTAATAATGTCACTCCAGCTATTGATCTGAAGCCTTTAGAAATCAAAGAAAAGTGAGAGATCCCCAACTGGGGAAAGGCACAACAGTGACTGTTTTTTATTACCAATATATTTCTACATATATAGTGCTGACTTTCTGGAATTATGAGATCATCATTAATCTTTCAGAGATTTCTGGAATCATTATGTAGTAGAATAATATCAGAGTGACCTGTATGCATGCTAACGCTAAAACTTGCTTTCATTTCAGCCACAAGTTAGCTTTAAAAGGGACAATACTGATGCCAACAATTTTAATACAAATCTTCAGCTGCAGGGAAATTTTATTTATTCTGAAATCATATACTGGTGAGGTTGAGATGTCTGGATTTGTCTCCTCCTAAGAGCATTGTCACTTCTAGCTGTTAACCTGGGATTTGTGTAACTGCCATTACAAGAGGACAGATTTTTTCCTAATTATAATAATCATGGTTCAGCTTCCTCTGTTTGCCACAGAGCTAAATTTGGCTCTATGTTTCTATTCTTCTACATTCCTCTGCCATAGTTAATCCTGCAGGATGAACTTAAAAGGTTTTGTTCTAAAATAGGTTCTTAGAATAAGTGTATCTTTTCTTCTTTCTAGCAAACTTTGCAATATTATGGCATTCAATACAAGGGGAACCTCAGTTGCCTTTAGTCACAATTAATAAATGGAAGTGAAATGTAGAATTTGTTAATATGTCGGGTAATTGTATAGTGCATTTCCGTGTTTATACAAAGTAAATAGAGAAATATCCAACTTGGAACTGTTGTCTGTTGGATTGAAGATGAAATGTCTCTAGCAAAAGTAGCCCACTAGACAGAAATATATACCCCTGAAAGTGCCTAAATACAGTGTATGTATGTAAGTATGTAAGTGTGTGTATATATATTTAAATATTTTTGTAGGTATAAGGCATACATGATAAGGTGTAAAATCACCTACTGCAAGTGTATTTATTACATCACAAAATTGGGCAAATGTATTTAGCATAGCATGAAATTCCAGATCACTATAAACAGGAGAATAATCTACCTTTGATCTCATTTGATCCCCAGTACGTCTCATTTGATGTACTGTGATAAACATATATTTTAACAGAATTGATTTTCAAGCAGAAATTCTATTTACTTTTCCATAACTACAGGAAGACCATCCAGTAGAATCTCTGTTGTGCTCTGCACTAACCAGTAGTTAGTGTGATTTGTAAGCTCTTTGGGAACAGGCAAGTAGTAACTAAAGATATGGCAGGAGGGTTGGAGACTGCATAGACTTCGTCCTGTACGCCTTCCCTCCCTCAATAAAGAGAAACACATAGGCAAAGTAGGCTGGAGAATGTCCACTTGCCTATATTGATTTCCTCAACTGCTTTTACAGATCTATTTGATTTGGGCTCTGAGGTCAAGATTTTTTTTTCAGTGATCGTGTGTGTGTGGCAGTTCAGCGGAGTGCTCCTATGTCAATTGAAGGGCTGTGAAAAACAGAATTAACTGATCTTCCTGAATATCCCAAGTCTTATGTGGGATTGTTCTTGGTCATACAGCTGAATTTGGAAAATCAGAGTAGTTGTAGTTCCATCTTCTCACAGTTATTTGTGATATTCAATCTACACGTTCATTTAAAGTATATTGCATACATTTTTGCACAGCAGCATAACGTTCATTTCATTCTTCCCTCACAAGTGCTTTGTTCTGAAATTTTTTGTAGTTCTTATTTTGTTCTTTTCTCTCACCTCATTCCATTTTGTCTCTTAGTTTCATATGAATGCCATATTTTCCCAAACAGAAGAATAATTTTACTCTGTCACCATATTCACCTATGTAGCCTTAAATTACACTGTTTTTCCCTCCATCCTGTTGTTAAAAATTCATATCTCATTTTCTCTTGCCCCACCAGACATCTTGTTTTTCCAACCTCTTTTTTCTTCCTTCTAAATATTGCTCTATGACATTGTGTATCTTTCCAAAATAATTACCATTAACTATATCCATTATATCTATTTTGTAACTGTAGGGATTTAGTTTTCATTTGACAGATTTGTTGATGCCTGCTCTGAGTAAAATGTAGATCAGAAAATTATTTATTTTTTATTATTATTTTGGTATTCAATTGCATGCTCTACACATTTTGTTTCTTTCTCATTTTAAAATAAGAGTCATAAACCCAGAAATTGTTATATTTTAAAAAAATAATTTTAAGATATTTTTAGCATCCCTCTCTAAAACAAAATGGCACTTTACTTACCTAATCTATGTTGATATTAATTTGTTTTTCAAATATTATACTTCTAATTGGAGCTGGATAGGCTGTTTCTTTTCAGAGTAGAATAGAACAATACTGATGCTTAATAATCTGAGATTTCGAGCAGATCAGACTTGACTGCTTAAAGCTCTTGGCTTGTTGTAAGTCAGTTATGTTTAATTCATCATACTACAGACTAAAACCTTGTTCATGTCAAAATTACACAATTCTATCTTCTTTATATACACAAAACAGCAGAGATACAAAGGATGATATTACTTGGCATCGATTCAGCTCTGTGGGGGGCAGAGATCACAAAAGGCAGAACTGGCCAAAAGGAATGTCTGCCTCCAGTGAACAATTTTATTCATGGTCACACTGGGAAAAGCCTGGAAATATTACTTCTGTGTGAAAGGTTTGTTGCTTCCAGTTCTTGAAGCATTTCCCAGGCAGTTTGTTCCAGACACTCCTTGGTTTTCAGTTATGAATAGGATATGACCACTCTGAATAAGTCATCTAACTTTATCATCTCTGTTTGTTTATCACCAGCTAGAGTGGATATTCTGTCTCTCTGACTTTATTATATTTTACATTTTTTTACCAGGGTAGATTGCTCAGCTAGCTGCAGGGCAGCTAAAAAAAAAAAATCAGTTTCCTTGTTTGTTGCCTGAGTGCTCTGTGCCCCCGAGTGCTGATGTTTCAAGCCAGAATCAGTCACCCCTCCAGCAGCAGCAGCAGCAGCAGCAGGTCAGCTGTCAGAGGGCCATGGATTCTGTGCCTGCACAGTGCCCAGCACAGCGAGGGGACTGCCCAGGGACCCAGCAGTGCCACCTGCAATGGTGATGGTGATCCTCATGGACCCCAGTCACAAAGATAAGCCTTTTTATAGTCAGGCTCTTGCACAGACCCATAAACTCTTTGTGGGAATGCTCCTGAAGAGCCTCACCTGGCTACTTCCTTCCAGGACCAGACATTTATTGGGTGATAATGTGGCAGGACTGAAACACAGTACCAGCCTAGTTCAGTGTAGGTGATTAGGATTAATTATTTCATTAACTGTATCTTATCAAAGCGCATTACCCTTCAAGGTTTTGTAAAACATTGAATG